>NW_026125481.1:0-172807 GCF_943737965.1 Phodopus roborovskii
AACCATTGCTGAACTCTGAAGGGAAGTATTGTGGAGTACCCTTTTCTCTACACTGTGAAGATGTGTCTTTGCCAAGGCCCCTTCTTACTTGGTTTAATAAGAAGCTAAACTGTCCATTTGATAGGCAGGATGTATAGGTGGCCAGCCGGACACAGAGGATGCTGGGAAGAGGGAAGGCTGAGTCACCAGCCAGAAGGAGGAAATCAGTGCATGGGGAGGAAGAATAAATGTAACTGGGACACAAAGAAAGAACATAGATTTAAAGACATGGGTTAATTTAATTTTTTAGAACTAGTTAGGAACTTGCCTAAGCTATTTGCTGATCTTTGATAAGAAGTCTCCATGTGGTTATTTGGGAACTGGCAGGCTACAGGAATGTTCCTGGTTACATTCACTGAACCATAATATTGAAGAAAATAGATGAATAAGTTAATTTTTCTTTTCGTGAGAGAAAAAATACACATACAGGTGAATCCATAAAATATACAGAAAGTGGGTGGAATTATATGAAAAGAGTCAGAAACCTGGAAGTTATGTTGAGGGAAATCAGACAATATGAAAACTATATTTTGTTATATATATAAAAGAAAGAGAAAACACATTTTGAAACTTTTTTTTCTTTTTTTTTTTTAACCTTTTCTTAATTAAAAAAAAATCTTTCTTTTTATTGCTTGAGAAAGCACACACTGAGCTTTGATCAAATCCACCACCCATTTCTTCTCCCTCCAATTCCTTCTCTACCCCGTCCCACCACTTCTCCCAACTTCACTTGCTCTATAAAAAACAAACAAACAAAGAAAAACAAAAAACAAAAACCCACTGAGTTCTCTTAGTGCTGCTAGCATGCCCAAGGGTATAGGGCCATCTTCCAGAACATGGGCGCCTATCAGGGACCACGTACCTGAAGAGCACCGACTCTTTCTTTCCAGCAGCCATCAAATGCCAATAGCTCCTCAGGTAGGGGTGGGAGGTCATGAGCTCCACCCCATCCATGGTGGGATTTTGTCTGGCTTGATCAGATACATGTCTCTGAAGGTTCGTGAGCTCAAGGGCCCTGTCATGTCTGCCAAGGGTTGCTTCACCACAGATATCCCCACCTCTCGTTCTTACGACCTTTCTGCCTTGTCTTCTACTGTGGCCTCTGGGGCTCTTATCCCCGGGGGCTCTTGGACGTGACTATGGAAGGCCAAAAAAAATTAAAACTCCTTGTTTTCCGGCATCTATGTTTAGGAACTGTAGTGTTTTCTTTTGTCTCTTTGACTTTGATTTTTGCCAAAGGATGTTTAGAAATGATACTGAGGGCTATACATTTTAGAGGTGAATATTTTTTACTTATGAAAAAAAAAAAACAATGCTTGTTTGAGTGAGTTCTTTAAAAATTTTTCATTGAATTTTCGTTAGAAATTTATTAAAGTAAAAAATTTTTTTGAACTTAATTGTTAATGTATATTTACATCATTTGAGTTTTCCACAATTTTACTGGAAAATTTAGAATTCTCTTCTCACAGTATCTTTTTTTGAAAAAGATACAAGTAGAGGTAAATCTCGAATATTGAAAACAAATGCAGTGACATGGGAAGTCTTTATTCACTAAGCTTAGGGCATCATTCACTCGAAGGATGCTGCATGGACCCTTCTTTACTTTAGAAAATAATTACAGCAAGGCACAATATCACACACCTGTAATTCCAGCATTCAGGAAACAGAAACAGGAGGGTCGTACCCCAATCTGGTCTACATAGCATATGCCATGTCAGACAGAGCTTCACAGTGAGGCCTTGTCTCAAAAAGGAAGAAAAGAAAACAATTGTATATCCAACTATGAATTTATAGGTCACAAAAAAATCTTAAAATACCAGTAAAGAATAGATCATCCTATACTGTTAACTTGTCTTCCAAAAAAGTGGTTCAACTAGTTCTTTTCAGTGGGGGCACAGGGCTAATGATTTTCTATGATTATTATCTAAAGGTAATGTGCTTGGATATCTGCTATGCACACTTTCCTTTTATTTGAGGACTATATCCTTTAACATAAGCAGCTAGATACCGGTGGTTTGAAGAAAAAGGGTACATAGAAAGAAAATTGGTTGGACTACTTCCAGAGCAATGTTCTAAGGGGCCTGTCAGGAAGGATTAGCAGTCCCTGAATAGATGATGGGCCATAGAATCTATTTTAAAGATGTATGGTGACCTGGTTGAATTTAGTTCAAGTAATGAAACATGGTGATAACTGCATGATCTGTGGATGCAGCTGTGTAAAGAGTACATGCCTGGCATCTTTAGGTTCAAAACCCAGCACATAAATGTGCTAAATGCTTGTTGATGATAGGCATGTTTTCCTCAAAACTGTTTAGTACCACAGGATCATGTCACCCAATTAAATTCCTCATTTGTAATTTGCAAACTTCTTTTTAAAAATTAATGTTTTTAGACACAGTACAAAAAATTACTGCTCCAGACTATGCAAAGCATAAGTGTTGAGGTACAAGGATAATGTTACACTTGGCAAATATTAGATTACAGAGGGAAAACAATGCAGTCATATAGACTTATAAATATCAAGCCTTATGCTGACCCGGGAATACTGAGAGAAATGTCCTATATTACATACAACTACAGGAACTTAAAAATGATGATATTCTTAGAAATTATGAAGGTGAATATATTTTCTTGCCTTTTCTTTATTAAAATCAAGTTATTATGTGGCACAAAGTCTAATTGTTCTTAATAATAATAACCTGGAGTCAGAAATAGGCAGGGGGGAATGCTGAAAGATCAGAGAAGCAGAGCAGCCAGCCAGTTCTTACCTCCCACCGAATCCTCAGACTGAATGGGTGACCCTGTCTCTAGGAGTCCTCAAACTGAATGCATGAGCTCCTGTGTCCTCCCCTCCTTATATTCCTCTCTGCCCAGCCATATCACTCCTGTGTCCACCCCTCTAATGCTGGGATTAAAGTTGTGTGTCTCCCCAAGTACCGGGATTAAACGTGTGAGCCACCACTGCCTGGCCTCTATGGCTAACAAGTGAGGCTAGTTCTGCATTGTTAAGTCACAAACGAAACATCACCACAGTATCATTTTTCTAAGACAATGGTGGTATTTGGTGTTGATGAGAATACAGAGAATGGGCTTGTCTATCGTTCCAGCACCAGAGAAGCAGTCAGTCTGGCCCGTCAGTGACTCTGCCACAAAGAGCAAAGAGCCTCATTTTAAAACATTCTTCACATAGGGAAAGACTTCATTCAAAAGAGTAAAATGAGCATGGCAACAGGCCTGCTTAGAAATAGATGTTAGAGGAAGAAGTGAGGTCAGCTGGGAGCCAGTGAGATGGGGAGGAGCATCCTCACACCAGCATCCTCTGAGGTCACTCAGTGCTTGGCTCTACAGTGGCCCCAAACTAGCTTACAGTACCAGGGAATACATTTACAACAAGAACTCCCAAAATAAAGTAATTTGAAAGAAGAGTATAAAATCGCAGAGCAAGTATTCATTTAGTCATTACATGAGTAGTTATGGAGGTTTTACTATTCACCATAGGAAGTGTCTCAAACAATGGTCAGAGGTCTCAGGAAGAGCAGTGTGGCTGCCATCAGTGTCACTCTGCTACAGTATTTTTAGCAGTACCGAGTTGTGCCGAGTATCCATTTTGTCTCAGCTGTCTCTAGGTCGTATGATCACAATAATTGATGCAGTTTCTCTGAAGCTAGTTCCCTCATAGTCAACTGTTGATTATCCTTAGTCATCTTTTTGTAAGCATGAAATAAGGTCTTGCTTTTATAATGCATTTCATGGTTTGGGGTAAACAGGAGCACTAACTTCACCCATTACTACTGCATCAGTGAAAGCAGGAGTGGAAAGAAAAGAAACTGAACTCAATGCAAATTCACTGAAGACAAAGCTGGGCCAGATGCTCTAGCTACACCCCTGTTCTCATCTAGGAGGCTAAGGCAAGAGGCTCCCTCACTGGAGCCGGGGGAGTGAGACCAATCGGGGCAGCATAGGCAAGGCTCAATTTCAAACACACGCAACAGTAACAAAATGGCTGGGCCAAAATCAAGTTGGGTTTTTGTTTGTTTGGTTGATTTGTTTTTCAAGAAAAGGTTTCTCTGTGTATTTCTGGCCACCCAGGCTGACCTTGAAGTCAGAGATCTGCCTGCCTCTGCCTCCCAAATGCTGGGATTAAAGGCTTCTCCCACCACTAACTGGAAAGAATTTTTTTTAAAGTATAGGGAGTTAGCTATATAAATATATATGATCTCCAGCCATTGTGTTACTCACCCCTGTGTCATTATGTATTATTTCCACGTTCAAACTCATTTCTAGAAATACCTGTTTCGTTTGCAATCTCTCCTTGTGGGCAAGGGAGGCAATTAAAACAACAAAACGGTTTTCCTTCAAGAGGTGTTTTTCTGAATCCGAGTATACAACTTGGACTGCAGATAGAGAAAGGAATCTGTATAGGAGACATGGGAGGAGGGGAACCAGTCAAGAGGCAAAATGCAGGATTAGCACCAGACAGTAGATTTCAGCAGGACTCTGTGTACTGTAATGATACGTGCTTTTAGAGAGTTTGATGCCCAAAGATCTCTCTCTCTCCTCCCCCCTCCTCCCTCTCTCTCTCTTGATTTATTTTATTTCATTCGTGTATTATTTTATTATACAAAACAATTCTTAAGTTTAAATATATTTTGATCATATCCTCTCCCCCAAATCAGTCCAGATCATCTCTTCCTCCCTACCTATTCAACCTTAAGCTCTTTCTCAAAAATAAATCAAAATCCCAAAACAACAACAAACCCTCCAAACTAAGAAAATAAAATATAACAGCATCCCCCCAAAAGAAAAACAAAACAAACCCCACCAAACTAACCAAATAAAAGCAAAAACAACAATAACACAAGTAGAAAAAATAAAAACCCTGTGGGTTCCCTTACTTGTTGGTCATCTACTCCTGAACACGAGACCTGCCCTGGAATGGTTGGTATACCCATTGTCAGTTCATTAGAGAAACTGACTTTCCCTCTTCAAGACCATAACATTCCCCATTAGTATTCATCTCTTCTCTGTTCATAACATCACTGAGATGCTCAGGGTGAGCAGTTCCAACAATAAGGGAAATGAATGTGCATATAGGTTTTAAATTCAAATTCAGAAACACCTATTTTTAGAGACCATTTTTCCCCCAGGTCTTTCTTATTTCTCTTTCACCTCCACTCAAGCCTTGCCCTCTCTGTAAGCTCCATCTGGAAAAGTTCATCAGTTGTTTCTTCTTACCAGGTAGGCCAAGGGTCTGTTTGATTATTACAAGGAAATTTAAAGAACTAATCCAAAATGAATCGGTAATTCTTAACAATGAGTCTGCAGTCAGAAAGTTCTGGTGTTTGGCATCGGTAAGAACAAAGTGAGGTCCCTCTTAGCCTAATGACATTCAGTGGCTCCCATAAATCCTGTTCTCTGAGGAGCTCCACTCCTGAGGAATGGCAATGGCACCAACTCCAAAGATACTCACTTCATTGTAGTATTCACCCCAAGTTATCAGTGTATCGTTTAGGGAAAAATGGTGAACTGTGCCAGATTCAAAGGCAGACTCCCCCAACCTTCACTTGAGCTTTTGTACCATTCTGCAGAGACTGGTAATTAAAGATGTCAAGCTTGGTTGTCAAGACTTGCTTATTTACAGGGTTCTCCTCATCAGTGTTTCTTCCAAGTTGGCCCTTTTTAAGAATGGGTGCAGCTAAAAGTGAAAAATATCTTTCAAAATTCGAGCTATAAAGACATAGAAGTACAAATGAACCTGGCTACCCTCCTTTCCCTAGATATCTGTTCCAGCGGCTTTCATTTTTGTTCCCTATGCCAAACACTTACCAGAGGGCTAATACATGCCAGAAGAGGGCCTGCATGCTTTGTCTATATTAATAATTATGTGCTATTGACTAACGCTATCGCCACTTAACCAATTTGAAAACTGAACTTTCCTAAATCACACAGCTAGTCAGTGATGAAGCTAGAACGCTGGGCACCCAGTTATAATTTTTCAGGAAAAAAAAATAGAGCCATTTGAAGGAGATGTCTTAAACTCTTTGCATAACAGCATTTCAAGACAAATTCATTTCTTTCACAAATTTAATTACTTACAATAAAACATTTAGTTTTTTAAAAGTAAAAGTTGCATTTAAGGAGGGAGGGTGAAAGCCGAGCACCGTGATACAAAAATGGAAGGCATAGCCTGGCGTTGGTGGCGCACGCCTTTAATTTCAGCACTGGGGAGGCAGAGGCAGGTGGATCTCTGTGAGTTCGAGGCCAGCCTGATCTACAGAGCGAAGTTCCAGGACAGGCTCCAAAGACACAGAGAAACCCTGTCTCAAAAAAAAAGAAAAAAAAAAGTAATTATGGGATGGCAAGTTGTAAGGATGCATGGGAGTAGAAGGAAACAGGAAGTGGGGGCAAGTTAATCAAAACTGAAGATACATGAAGAAGTCACATGGAAAGTTATAACTTTATAGGGTAATAGGAAAAAACATAATTTACAAAGATTTTCAACGGAATTATTACAGTTTATTTTTAAAAATCTTAATTGCAGATGTGGGAAATTCTCCTTTTAGTTAGGAAGCCCCCACAGGGCCCCCAAACTATGACCATTGCTCAGAACTGTATAGTAAGACCCTATTGCTGAAGACACCACACACCTGGCTTCAAGACACAGAAGCTAGGCTGGTAAGCTGAGAAATATGTTACTAGAAAATTTTGTTATCGAGCAAACATTTCTAAGCGTGACTGTAACAAATGAGTGTGACCACACCATAATTAAGAAATACAAGTCTGTGAGACTTCCATTGTTTATGTGGTTTCCTCTTGACTGACACATTATTTTGTGGCAAAACTATATTTACACATGGAACAAATTCTTCAACTGCCTCAAAAATAACAATCTAGGACCATTTTTGAAAGAAATAATACAATTAGACAGTGCCCATAAGATACTTAATTTTGCAATAAGGTGTTGGGAAATTTAAGTACTTGTCCCTTACAACTCTCTTCTCCCCCACCCAGATGTAGAACTTCTGTGCAAACAAGGTTGTTTTCAAAACTTTCCTGTGCGCAGTGCAGGTGTGCCTTGACCCCAGATGTGGGTAGTATGTGACTTCCTCCTATGCTTAGCCCATCCCCTGGCTTGGGTATATAAGCCCATTACTCTCTGTAATAAACAGTGGCAGCAGCTTCTTTTTAACTTCTCGTGGTGGTCTGTTAAGTGTTTCAATCCTGACACCCTCCGCCAATCTTGGTCCCAGGCTGTGCAGGTACGGCAATAAGATATATATAGGATTGAAAGGACAGGATGAAAAAAAGACAATTTCATGTTTATGATAATCAAAATAGGGAGGGGTAGGGCTGAGGATGGAGCTGAGGAGTAACACCTGGCCAGCAAACACAAGGGCCTGGGTTCAATACATAACACTGAGATACATGGATAGATGGTAGACAGACAGACAGACGATAAATGCACTTGAATGCAACTTTGGGAAGAGCAGAATTTAGGTCAAACACTATCACAAAAGGCAAGAAATCTCAAATAATGGCTGGGGGAAATTCATCAAGAGGATAAAGCAATTGTAAATATAATAAAGTATATAAACCAAATATTAACATATCTAAAAATCAGAACTAGGCTACAGCAAAATATCAGTGGTGGATGTCCATCTCTTCACTTTCAGAAATGAATCTTTTAGACTGAAAATTGAATTGAAATATTGAATTTGAAGCCCACAGTAGATTAAATGAACTTGACAAATATATACAGAATATTCTTTCCAAGAATCACAATATTCTTCCCATTTTAAAAGGTCCTTATTGCCCCTTGCCTAAGTCAGGCAACTATATGATAAGAAAATCACAGACTAGTATCTCAAATGACTATATATGCAGTAATCAACAAAATGCTTTGCAATATCTTATTAAAACAACACTATGACCAAATGCTTTGACTACAAAGATGGGCCAACACAAATAAATTACTGAATTTAATAAAGCTCAATAATAGAAAAAGTAAAAGAAAAAAATCACATGCTCCTCTCAACAGATGTAGAAAAACATCGGGAAAAAAATCAGGATACTTGCTTAATCAAAACTTTCAACATAGTCAGTAGAGAAGTTATTTGCCTGAATACATTAACTGCCATGTACAGTGAAGCCTATACTGTGTACCTAAAGAAAACAGGAACTTCTTCACAAATGCTGCTGGGGAAACTGGATGAATTCAACTAGACCTGTGTTGCACACACTACACAAAAATCAATTCCAAGGAGTTCAAACACCTTCACAAAGGCCTGAAACTAGTAAAACATGCAAAATAGGGGGGGCACTTCTGGAGATGAGCACGGGCTAAAGCTCTCTGAAAAGAACTCCAATCAATGAGGAACTACAGGAATTCATATCTGCTGAGACCAGGAGAATTCTCTTGCCCAGGGATGTGCCCTAATTGGTTATCCAATATTAAGTGGCCAGCCCTAAAAACATACAGGCACAAGAAACGCTAGATGGACTCAGCAGGTTGTAGTTATAATATATGTTTGATTGTAATATATATGTGGAACAACAATGATTAAAGAAAAAAGGCTAGGATTTGAGAGGGAGTGGGGGAATGGGCATAGGAAGAAAAGAGAGGGAGAGGAAAATTACATAATTATATTTCAATTAAAAATCAAATAAAATTTACAGACAAATTTAAAAGAAAAGGCTAAAGATCGCTCCTTTAGGACAAATGCACACTGTTGAGCACATGAGCTGGTCTCTGATTCTTGTGCCTTCTCTTGGGCTCTTTCTTTCTGTTGGTTTGTCTTGTCCAACTCCCAAAGTGATAGATTTGCTTTCATTTTATCTTATACATAATAGAGAAGGATGCACACTCTCTCCATTTCTGGTGAGCATCAGAGGGTCAGATAAGAGAAAGGCACCAGGCATCCAAGCCAGAAGGAAAGAAGTAAATGTCTGTTTTGACAAACGGCATGAATTTTGCATAGTTGTGTGGAGAAAGCCCTCTGCCAAGAATAAGTAAGAAATAATAAATGAATTCAGTGAAGTTGTAGGACAAAAACTCAACATAAAAAGTCATACACACTGGCCCTGGCCGTTCCAGAACAGGCAGTGGCTCTAGGAACTCAAGAAATTGAGACAAGTGGGAATAGGCTAAAAGCTCTGGGAACAAATGGTCAACCCCCTTCCCCAATGACAACAGCTAGGGATAGTGAAGGTGCCACGTAGAAGAGCCCTCACTCACCCTCCTCAACACACCTGAGCCAAAAAGTCAAGTGGGGAGGGGAAAATACAATCAAAATATAGTTAAAATGTAAAGGAAGCCATATATAATGAGAGCCATAGGCAGTGGATGGCTACAAGCCAACAGGATCTTCTGCCTCTGCAGGGTAACTGGGCATATGAGCTGGTGGCAGTTTTGATAGCATACACAAGGCATGGCAAGCCAAAGCCAGACCAAGGGAGCTGAGCATTAAGTTCCACCCCTAGCTGAGAAGTCATTGTCAGCTGCTGGAAGGGAGGGTCAGTGTTCTCTAAGAGAGTAGTAGCGTCTGGGTTGTTGACCATGTTCCAGCACAAAGGCATATCCAAAATTATTGGGACAACACAAATTGGTCTCCATGGGCTTTAAGAGGGGGCATGTGAATTGGGGGGGGAGTAGAGGAAGGGAGAGTTGGGAGAAGTAGGGAATGAATATAATCAAAACACACTGTACAGAATTCTCAAAGACACACACACACACACACACACACACACACACACACACACACACACACACAACTATATAGTGGTTTGAATGAGCAATGCCACCCTGATGGGTTCAGGTAATTGAATACTTGATCCCTGATGATAGTGTTATTTTGGAAGGTTAGGGAATTTTTAAGAGCTGAGGGCCTCTATCATTTATTACAGAAGTAGCAATTAATATTCTAGTTGTCGATCCACCAGAATTAACTTCCAATGGAGGACCCTTGTCTTGCAAGTTCTATAAGAAATATAGACTCCAGAATATGCATTGCTTCTGCCTGTAATTTTAAATGTGCTAACTGCATTCTTTTTTGTTTTGTTTTGTTGTTTTGGATTTTTTTTGTTTTTTGATTTTTTTTTTTTTTTTTGGAGACAGCGTTTCTCTATATTGCTTTGGAGCCTATCCTGGAACTAGCTCTTGTAGACCAGACTAGCCTCTAACTCACAGAGATCCTCCTGCCTCTGCCTCCCAAGTTCTGGGACTAAAGGCATGTGCCACCAATGCCCAGCTTCTAACTGCATTCTTTCCCTAACCTGTGTGTGTGTGTGTGTGTGTGTGTGTGTGTGTGTGTATCTCATAAATACATTCCTGATCTACTAGGCACGTATGTCTGTGGGAAGTCAAAAGGATGACTTTTCATTTGAATAATCTTGATATATAGAATATATACTGGGTGCCTTGAATTCTAGAAAGCCCCAGAGAAAGGAAATTCTTCTCACTTGGGGGTCAGTAGGAACAAAGCCACAGTTTGGCCCAGAGACTGAAAATACCAGGCTCTGGATATAGCCCCTTCCTCTATTTATCCTTTTCAGATATACCTGGGCACTTTCACAGCCACACCCCCTCTGAGACATAAAAGATAACAGTCACCCACTTTATCAGTCTTTATCTGTCTTCTTGGACCTGAGAAATGAATGCCTGTTATCCTTGCTATTGCCAGAGAATTGCTAATTGCATCAGTATGGGTATGTAAATTGGAAATCTTGTGGACCTAGGGAGACACAACTTTTCTGAAGAATGAAGAGCCATGAGAAGAATGCATGTATGAGCTGATTTTTCACCCTCAGCCAGCTCTCTGTTCTTGCTGTAAGTGTCCTATCTGAACCCTGAGGGGGCACTGGGGCTGGTACTCAGAGGCCCCTGGTATTTGGGACATGGAGCATTGCTGGAGAAGTATGTCACTGGGGTGGGCTTTAGAGATAGCAGTTGGCTATCTCTGATTTCTGCATGTGTTTGAAGATGTGATCTCTCTACTTCTTATTCCAGCCACCTGCTGCTATACCTCCCCACCATTAAGGACTCTACCTCTGGAACCTAAGCCAACTTCTTTTTCCATTTGTCTCTTTCAGTCATGATGTTTTATCACAGCAGTGGAAAACCCATATAACAACAAATGTGGCCTATAATATGGAGAAAGAGAACCCTTATACACTACTGATGGGAATCTAAATTAGTCCAAACATTAGAGAAACCAGTAAGAAGGAAGAAAAGAAAAGAACAAAACAAAATGGGTCTACCATAAGATCCAGGTACATTACTTCTTGATGTTTAACTTTAAGGACTTTTTAATTCAGTGTATAAGGGTACTTGGCATTAGGGTTTATTGCAACAATAATGAATTTACAGACTCATCTTAGGTGTATGTAGTGGTTTGAAGAAGCATCCACCGTGGATTCGGGTATTTCCACACCTGTCCCCCAGGTTTCAGAGTTGCATCCTTGCTGGAGGAGGGGATGAGCTTTGACAGCGTATACCGAATTTTCAGCTTATTCTCTCTGCATTGTTTTGTGGCTGAAACATGGTCTCTCAAGCTTCCTGTTCCTGTCACCACACCGAATGCCTGCTCCCATGTCTCCTCGTCATTACAGACTCTTGTCTCTGGAATGTCAGCCCCAAACTAAACCCTTTATCCTATAAGTTTATTTGGTCATGATGTTTTATCACGGCAACAGAAAAGTACTTAATATATGTGCCTATCAATTAACAAATAGCTAATGAAAATTTGGCATATGCACAATGGAATTTTGCTATTGTTGCTGTTTTGGTTTTTCAAGACAGGGTTTCTCTGTGTAATAGCTCTGGCTGTCCTGGAACTCTGTAAACCAGGCTGGCTTGAACTCACAGAGATCTGCCTGTCTCTGCCTCCTGAGTGCTGGGATTAAAGACAGGTACCACCACACTTGGCTCATACAATGGAATTTTATCCTGCTACAAAGATACCATTTATAGAAAAATTGGTGCAATTGTAAAATTATCATATTAAGCAAAGTCAGACTCAGAAAAGTCATGTATTGTGGATTTTTCTCTCATTTGTGGATTTTAGGGTTTTTATAGATGCATAAAATTACAGACACACACACACACACACACACACACACACACACACACACACACACTGAAGACATAGAGGTAGAACTGTCTAGAGGAACAAAGATGACTAACAGGAGTGGTATATTAGTTACTGATTTGTTGCTAATGTTGTGATAAAACACCATGACCAAAAGCAACTTAGAGAAGGAAGAATTTATTTGTGCTTATGGTTCCTGAAGGACTAGCATCCTTCATGATGAGGAGCATGGCAACAGGCAGATGTGATGGCACAGGAAGTTGAATGCTCATCCCTTGACCACAAGAAGAGAAGGTAAACTGAAAGTTAAGATGCAGATAGATATGTATGTATCAAAACTCTCCTGCAGCAATGTACTTCCTCCAGCAAGACTTCATTATCTAACTCTCCCCAAACAAATACTATTACAGGGGAACCTGTTGTTCAAATTCTGAGCCTATGTGAGATATTTCTCATTCAAACCACCATAAGTTGGAGGGCATAGAAAGAAGAGTAAAGGGAATAAGGGGAAACATAATCAAAATATAGTATATACTTGAATGTAATTATCCTTATGAGATCCAATACTGTGCATAATAACTATATACCAATAAAAACAAAAGTTCTAATTATTTCACTAATTAGGGACATTTTTAACCAAGTAGGTAAAATATGTCCATGGTTACACCTGTAAGATGTTGATAAAAGAGATTAAAGAGTAAGGTAAGTACATCAAAAATTAGAATGGTTAACATTGTTTAAATGACACCATTACACAAAACACTTTACAGATTAGGGCAACCTATATCAAAATTTATATGATATCTTTCTCATAGATTATGTCCTAAAATTCCCATGGGGGATATCCACAGAAAAGCCAAATGCCTCAGGCAAAGTTGATGGAGAGGGACAAAGTTAGAAGCATTGCTTCCTATTCCCAACAATTTTATGAATCTATAGCAATACAAACATGGCATAAAACACACACACACACACACACACACACACACACACACACACACACACACACACACCTCAGAGGAACTGAACAAAAAGTCCAGAAACAAACATAAACGCACAAGACACCAAGAACACACAAGCGGAGAATTTAGTCTCTTCCATGAATGCTGCTGTACAACAGGGAGGGTGTCTATGCGTAAATAACCACAGCTGGATCTTTTGTCTTATTCCATACACCTGGAATATAAAACTCCTGGTGTAAAACAGAGGGGGGTGTCCCTCAATGTCCTTAGTCTTGATGGTGATGTTTTCAAACGCAGCATCAAAAGCAGTCAATGAAAGCTGTACACCAACATAAAAGCTCTGCGCAGCAACAAAAAAATGACCAATAGAGTAACAGGGCAATGGAATGAAGGAAAATACTTGCAAACAAGATGCCTAATAGCCTCCAAAATCCAGAGGTAATTAATGAAATTATTTATCCAAAAGTTAAAATAGGGGGAAAGTATAAAGTATCTGATAGATATTTCAAGATAGATATTCAAGAAAGGCATAAATGAGGTAATGGAGTGTACGGAAAGATACTTAGCATCACTGATCTCCAGGAAAGGCAAATGCAGCTCACTATGAGATGTCCCACTTGGTATGTGTTAGGAGCCAGATGTCAAAATTCAAAACAGGCAAAAGATCTGTGATCTGAAGGGACTATCGACCCTTTGTCCAATGAATAAACTCCCTGTTGGTCAAGAAACCCTAATTAAATTCAGAGAAAGGCATTATGTATGGAAGTGTAGGTACAAAATTATCAAACATCAAGCAAGAAGGGACTCTTGCCCATTGTTGGAAATGCAAATAGGTGTGGGAGAAGCTAAGCAGATACGGGGGGGGACACGTGGCAAGTGACGATGTGACGTAAATTAGTGTCACTCCACTTAATCCAGCTTCATTTCGAAGAAGCTGTTTGTGTTTTAGTTTGGTTTGGGGTTTGATTTTTAAGATGAGATCTACCAATGTAGTCCAGGCCGGCTCCAAACTCAAGGATCCTCCCATCTCAGCCATCCAAGTGCTGGACTACAGGCATGGGCCATAAACACCCAGCCTTATAGAAGCCATGTGCTCTTTCTAGGATCTGTTTACCAAAGCAAAACAGGTTATTTGGATCACATGTACTTTAAATTCCTTAATATGGGCCATGTTTACATGTGTAAAAATCTCTTGAGTTTAATATTATAACTTCTTCACAGAACAATAAAAGCATTAAGGAGAAAGATATGTGACAATGTGGTGGCCTTTGTCGCCAGCACTCTGGAGCCAGAGGCAGGAAGAACTCTGTGAGTTTGAGGCAAGCTTGGTCTACTAAGCAAGTTCCTAGACAGACAGGGCTACACAAAGAAACTCTGTCTTGAAACAAAATAAGCAAGCAAGCAAACAAACAAAAACCCAAAAAATTTTTGGTTGGAAGGCTTTTGATGACTGCTTCTATTCCATTGTGGGTTATAGGTCTATTTAAGTCACATGACCCCAACTGGATGGCATTCCCCTACATATGGAATTGGGGTGGGGGGATGGGAGGGGAGGGTGGTTAGAGTGCAAGTGAGAGGGCAGAGAGGGTAAAAGGGAGGGAAGGAAGGAGGGAGGGCTGGGGGGAGGGAGGGAGAGGGAACTGGGATCAACATGTAAAATAATAAATTAAATTAAAAAGAATGCTTTGATTCCAAAATTTAAGTTGAAGGACAGTTACTGGGGAAAAGGATTTCTATTTTTGTTTCCACAGAAAATGAAAAGATGTGGATTCCTTCCAGACTAATGTGGTTTGATCACGCCAGACCGCCTGAAACAGAGTACAAGCTGATCCTACATTCCAAACAGCTGGACAAAACAGCCCTACAGACTACAGCCAGGATATCTGAATCTTCTTCGAATCCCTCAAGACAGCGCCCCTTACCGGCAGGAAGTAGTTTGGAAAGAACGACGCCCAAATTCCCAAATATTGTGTATAAATGTTTGTTTTCATTTAATTGGACTTTGTTATATAAAATTAAATAAAAAAAATAAATTTCAAAAAAAAAAAAACCCCAAAATTATATGTGACAATTAAAGGGTACAAAGTCAGTGTTTGAATACACTTCAGACATGATAATCAACCCAGCTAGATCCCTGCAGAAACATCCTGAGTATTAGCCCAGCCTTTGTCCCCTATCGCCAGGCCTTGGCTAGAGGTGAGTCTGGGACCAATTCGGGTGGACTCTCCCCTACACCCTCCCCCGGGAATTCCCTGGGTTGGCCCCGGATCCCACTGCCCCTGTGTCCTGTCCCCATCCAGAGTGCTCTTGGAGCTCTGATACACCTCCACCCATCCCCACCAAGAGCCTGCCCTCCCCATACCCTGTGCCCTACCCTGCCCACTGTCCTACCGCTCAGGTCGAGCACTAGGACAGAGGGTGGAGCCAACAGTCCAGGCACCTTCAGGAACTTCCAGGAGCAGCTCAGCTCTGAACACACAAGACCTGCCTATCCACGCTGTACCACCCATAATTTCCACCTGCCTGGTCTCTGACCCCCATCGCCAGTCCTCTACTGGAGTTCCAGTCCCCTCCCAGAGATCCACCTATCTCTGCTGGACCACTCTGAGTTCCTGCCAGCAGGATCCTTGACCCCCATCACAGGGACTCTACTAAAGAGGCCTCAGCTGGAGAGTGCCAGGCCCAGGCTAGATCTGCCTGTAGGCACAAGGACACAAGGAACATCCTGAGTCCCAGCCTTCAGGATCTTTGATCGCTAGAGCCTGATCGCTGACCCCCATCGCCAGGCTCCTGTCTGTGGAGAGACCTCCTAGAGAGCTTGGACCACCCAGAACTACAGACATCGAACCTCTGACCCACATAAGCCCATCGGGGAAGTACCATAGAGAGAGGGAGAGACCCCACCAACACCTACTGGAAGAAGTTATGGGAATACAGCAATACAAAATGCCTAACAACAGAAAGACAAGCATGACACCACCAGAATCTAGGGAATCTACACCAACTAGACCAGAACACAAGAAAGCAGATTGAGCAGAAGGGAACAACTTAAAAATTATCATCATAAAAATGATAGAGGCCCTCAAAGAAGATGTGAGAAAATCCCTTGGTAATGGAATAAAAAACAAACAAAAAAAGTGGAAGAAATGAACAAATTTCTTAAGGAAAGTAAAGAAAGTACAGGAAGCCAAGAAAAAACAATTAAGCAGGTGAAGTAAACAGTTCAAGACTTGAAAACTGAAATAAAGGCAACACAAACCAAAGGAATGCTGGAAATAGAAAAACTGGGCAAACAATTGGGAACTACAGATTCAAGCATAGCCAACAGAATTCAAGAGGTGGAAGAGAGAATCTCAGGCGTGGAAGATAAACAAGAGGCAATAGATTCATCGACCAAAGAAAATCGTAAATAGAACAAATCCTTAACACAAAACATCGAGGAAATGTGGGACACTGTGAAAAGGCCAAACCTAAGAATAATAGACATAGAGGAAGGTGAGGAAGCCCAGCTCAAAGGTGCTGAAGACATATTCAACAAAATTATTGAGGAAAACTTTCCCAATCTGAAGAAGAACATGCCCATGAAAGTACAAGAAGCATACTGAACACCAAATAAGCTGGACCAAAGAAAAAAAGACCCCTCGACATATAATAATCAAAACACCTAGCATACAGAATAAAGAAAGAATATTAAGAGCAGCAAAGGAAAAAGGACAGGTAACATATAAGGCAGACCTATCAAAATTACACCTGATTTCTCCATGGAAACCCTGGATAGATGTTCTACAAGTACTAAGAGACCACAGATGCCAGCCCAGGCTACTATACCCAGCAAAACTCTCAATCACTATAGATGGAGAAAAAAAATATTTAATGGCAAAACCAGATTTTCCCAATATGTATCTACAAATCCAGCCCTACAGAAAGTTTTGGAAGGAAAACTCCAACCCAAGGAAATTAACTACGCCCACAAAGATGTAGGCAACAGATAATCTCACTACACCAGAAACCAAGGGTAAAGCAGGACAAATATATTCACAATACCACTGCCAACAGCAAATCTAAAACAAACAAGCATCAAAAATCAATGATCCTTACTCACCCTCAACATTAATGGTCTTAACTCACCTATAAAAAGACACAGGCTAACAGAATGGATACAAAGACAGAATCCATCCTTCTGCTGCATACAAGAAACACATCTAAGCTTCAAAGATAGATATTACCTCAGGGTAAAGGGTTGGGAAAAGATCTTCCAATCAAATGAAACCAAGAAGCAAGCAGGTGTGGCTATCCTAATATCTAACAAGTTAGACTTCAAACCAAAATTAATCCAAAGAGATGAAGACTGCCATTTCATATTCATCAAAGGAGAAATCCAACAACACAAAGTCTCAATTCTGAACGTCTATGCTCCAAATACAAAGGCACCCACATTTGTAAAAGAAATGCTACTAAAACTCAAACCTCACATAAAACCGCACACATTTATAGTGGGAGACTTCAACACACCACTCTTACCACTAGACAGGACCACCAATGAGAAACTCAACAAAGAAACAAAAGAACTAACAGAAGTTATGTCTCAACTGGGTTTAACAGACATCTATAGAACATTCCATCCAAATACAAAAGAATATACCTCCTTCTCTGCTTCACATGGAACCTTCTCTAAAATCCACCACATACTAGGTGGCATAATAAACCTCAACAGATATAAAAGAATTGGAATAGTCCCCTGTATCTTATCAGACCACCATGCTTTAAAATTGGAATTCAACAACACAAATCGCAGAAAACCTACAAACTCATGGAAACTGAACAATATGAAATTGCATCACACCTGGGTCAAAGAAGAAATAAAGAAAGAAATTAAGGACTTTCTAAAATTCAATGAGAATGAGGACACAACATACCCGAACTTATGGAACACCTTGAAAGCAGTGTTATGAGGGAAGTTCATTGCACTAAGTGCCCATATGAAGAAAACAGAGGATAGTCACATAAGATAATTAATAGCACAACTGAAAGCCTTTAGAACAAAAAGAAGCAAACTAACCCCGCAGGAGTAGACACCAGGAAATAATCTATTTGAGGGCTGAAATCAACAAAATAGAAACCAGGAAAACAATCAATGCAACAAAGATTTGGTTTTTTGAAAAAAAACAACAAGATAGACAAACCTAACAACAAAGCAGAGAGAGAGAACATGCAAATTAACAAAATCAGAAACAAAAAGGGGAACATAGCAACAGACACAGAGGAAATCCAGACAATTTTCAAGTCATGCTTTGAAAACCCATATTCCACAAAAATTGAAAATTCAAAGGACATGGACAAATTTCTGGATAACTATCACTTACCAAAATTAAATCAAGAACAGACAAACAAATTAAATAGACCTATAACCTGCAATGAAAATGAAATAGAAGCAGTCATTGAAAGTCTTCCAACCAAAAAACGCCCAGGGCCAGATGGCTTCATTGCAGAATTCTACCAGAAATTCAAGGAAGAACTAATACCAATACTCCTCAAATTGTTCCACACAATAGAAACAGAAGGTTCATTGCCAAACCCTTTCTACGAGGCCACAATCACCTTGGTACCCAAGCCTCACAAAGACACAACTAAGAAAGAAAACTACAGACCAATATCCCTGATGAACATCGATGCAAAAATACTCAATAAAATGCTGGCAAATCAAATCAAAGAATACATCAGAGAAATCATCCACCATGACCAAGTAGGCTTCATCCCTGGATTGCAGGGATGGTTTAACATACGAAAATCTATCAACGTGATCCACCATATAAACAAACTGGAAAAAGAAAAACCATATGATCATCTCCCTAGATGCTGAAAAAGCCTTCGACAAAATTCAACAACCTTTCACGATAAAGGTCTTGGCGAGATCAGGGATAACAGGAACATACCTAAACATAATAAGAGCAATATACAGCAAACCAACTGCCAACATCAAACTGAATGGAGAGAAGCTTAAGGCTAAAAGAATACAATGGGGTGAGGACAGCATCTTCAACAAATGATGCTGGCCAAATTGGATGATGGTGTGTAGATGACTGCAGATAGACCAATGTCTATCACCATGCACAAAACTCAAATCCAAATAGATCAAAGACCTCAACATCAATCCAGCCACACTGAACCTCTTAGAAGAGAAAGTAGGAGGTACCCTTGAACAAATTGGTATAGGAGACCGCTTCCTGAACATAACTCCAGGAACACAAACACTGAGAACAACAATTAATAAATGAGACCTCTTCAAACTTAGAAGCTTCTGTAAGGCAAAGGACATAGTCGACAAGACAAAAAGGCAGTCCACAGACTGGGAAAAGATTTTCACCAATCCTACATCCGACAAAGGACTGATCTCAAAAATATACAAAGAACTCAAGAAACTGTCAACAAAACATCAAATAACCCTATTAAAAATGGGGTACAAAACTGAAGAAAGAATTCTCAATAGAGGAAATCAAAAAGGCTGAAAGACACTTAAGAAAGTGCTCAACATCCTTAGCTACCAGGGAAATGCAAATCAAACAACTTTGAGATACCATCTTACTCTTGCCAGAATGACTAAAATTAGAAATACCAATGACAGTTTATGCTGGAGAGGATGTGGAGAAAGGGGAACACTCCTCCACTGCTGGTGGGAGTGCAAACTCATACAGCCATTTTAGAGATCAGTATGGCGGTTCCTCAGGAAAATGGGAATTAGTTTACCACAGGACCAGGCAATCCCCCTCTTAGGCATATACCCAAATGATGCACATCCATGCAACAAAGACATATGCTCAACTATGTTCATAGCAGCATTATTTGTAATAGCAAGAACCTAGAAGCAACCTAGATGCCCCTCAACTGAAGAATGGATAAAGAAGATGTGGCACATCTACACAATGGAATACTACTCTGCAGAAAAAAATAATGGAATCTTGAAATTCTCAGGCAAGTGGATGGCACTTGAAGAAACCATCCTGAATGAGGTAACCCAGTCACAAAAATAGGAACATGGTATGTACTCTCTCATATATGGATTTTAGACCTAGAGCAAAGGATCACCAGCCTATAATTCACACCACCAGAGGAACTAGGATACAAGGTGTCTTCTAAGAGATCCATATAAAGTCCCTCACAGAAGGGGGAAGGGGACAAGTCCCCCAGAGCACAGGGGACGTGGGGGGGTGAAAGGAGAGAGAAGTAGGAGCAAGAGAAGGGGAGGAGAGGAAAGCACATGCGACTAGCAAGATTGAGTCAGGGTAGGAATAAAAGACAGAAGAGAGAGAGAGAACGTAAAAGAGGGAGCCATTATTGGTTTGAAGAGAAAATTGAACCTAAAGAAAGGTCTAGAGACCTACAAGAGTACCGCCAACTAACAATTTGAGCATCCGTGGAAAGGCTACCATAAATACCCTTCCCGGATAGTGAGATCAACAACTAACTTATCCCTGGAGCCCTCATCTAATACCTGTTGGAAACAGAAGCAAACACCCATACCTAAACACTGAGTCAAACTATAATCCAGATGCAGAGGGAGAGGACAAGACCAGGTTGCAGAAACACACAGAGACAGCTGACCTGAACAAGGAGGAGCTAGCATGCCCCCGCCCCAGACTGATAGCTGGGAAGCCAGCATGGGACTGACTCAGGCCCCCCTGAATATGGGTCTCAGATAGAAGGACTGAGCAGTCTAAGGGACCTCAGACAGTGGAATCAGGATGTATTCCCGGTGCACAAAAGGACCTTGCAAACACATCCCCCATGGAGGGATACTGCCTTAACCTAGAGACAGGAGAGAAGTCCTACTTCAAATGACTTGACAGATCTACATGACCCCACCTGGATGGCATTGCCCTAAATGTGGAATGGGGATGGGGGGACGGGAGGGGAGGGTGTTCAGGGTGCATGTGAGGGGGCAGAGAGGGTAAAAGTGAGTGAGGGAGGGAAGGAGAGGGAATTGGGATCAACATGTAAAATAATAAAATAAATAAATAAAAAGACATGATAATCATTTCTTCTAACATCATGCATGCATTGTTTTCTGATAAAAATGTTAATTTAAAATGAAATAAGATCCTTCAAACATGTATTTTTCTTAATAAAAAATCCTTTTTTCCAATTTGAGAATAACTATGAGATCATGAATCAAAGTACAGAACTTACAAGCCAGGGACCATTACGACAGGAAAACACAACACTAGCTATTGCTACCTTCCACGGTGGAGGAGCCCCAGGTGCACGTTTATCAAGTAATCCTGCTTCTGCTCTGAGCAACAGCTCCTCACGCAGTGCCTGGGCAATGGCGTTCACAGCAGCATGGACTTTGTAACTTGGGGGTGAGGTGTTCATATCCCAAACATGCAGAGCTCTTGAGGCCAACGTGCCATTTTGTTCACACCGGCTCAGGTTTCTGATCCAATAACCATCCAAATACGGACATTCAAATAGATTTGACCACACATCCTGGATAAAGATATCATGAGGGTATTTCCCAGGTTGAACACCTCTGAGAAAATCCTTGAATCCCAGAAGTTCATCCATGTGATCAGAAAAGGACAACCCTCCACCAAAGTATGTGTAACTTAGACTCTGTCCAAAGGGTAATATGGTGATATCCCAATCTGAAGTTGTGATCCAAACATTACCAAGAGGAGAATTGCAAAAGATGTTATAGACAAACCTCAGAAGAGAATATGTGTCACCAAACACAACAATGACATTTGTCAACGTGAACCTTTCTAGGAAACGTTGCCTGTCGGTTGTGTCCTTGGCAGGAAATTCTGGAACTTTTTCTGCAAATGCAACACAAAGTCTGTGCTTGGTCATCTCTTCTGTGATGTTCCTAAGGAATATTTCTCCCCTCATATCATCTGGGACCACAAGGCCAACCCAGACCCAATCGAAGTACAGCAGCAGTTGAATAATTCCCTGATTCAGAGCTGCGGTGTTCACAGGAAACTGGTAAGGAGGCTGGGGCTGGACTCCGGTCCCAAGACTGGGGTTATAAGGAGCATAGCTCATCTAAATGGAAAGCAAAGTTAGTACGTACACAAGACAGTGATGTTTATTCCCAAATGGTTTAGTTTATATTATCTCTTAATATGCTCTAGGAGAAATTAAGCAATTAAATAACTTTACTAAGAAATACCAATTTGTCACCTATAATCCATCACTTAATTCTTATTGCTTATATGACATCTATCCTTCTCTTTACATCTTTTCAAAAAGATGTATTTATTTATCATATATGTAAGTTGTCTATCTGCATGTACAGCCTTATGACAAAAAGGACACCAGATTCCACTACAGATGGTTGTGAGTCATCCTGTGGTTTCTGGGAATCGAACCCAGGACCTCTGGGAGAGCAGCCAGTGTTCTTAACCCCTGAGCCATCTCTCTAACCCCCTTAACACTTTTGAAAATAAGCAAGGCTGATGAGTGTCTGTCTCCTACCTTGGTTTTGGTAATACCAGTCATTAGCGAATCCATTCCTTCCTGTGCCCAACCTTGCCTTTTCCTGATAATGGAATTGGTGACACATTAAATAAGGTCTTTCCCCCTGGAAGTCACAAATCCATAACTATAACTAATTAACTGATAAAAAGGAATCTGTGAAGCATTTTAAAATCCACTAGACTAGTGAGCTCTGTATTTCCTTAGAAGTTCCTATGTCTTTTGCTTTTCTGTAATGTTAAATCCATATTCAACTGCCCTAAAATAAGCTTGCTTGGGGTAAAAGCCTGGCTATCTTCCCTAAGTCTGGCTGTAAAGTCACTCCTTACCCAGTGCCCTCTGGCCACCCCCATCACGTTGCTACCTTTCTCACCAGGAAGCTTGAGTGAGATGTCTACATTGCCATCCCTATGCACCTCAGGGCATTTCCTCTTGAAAAAGAAAACTAGATCCTTAATTACCTAATCCGCTAAATCAAATGACTAGTTATTAAAATTCATTTCATCTAATCTAACATTGGCATGAAATGATCCTTTTCTTAAAAATTTTCTTCTAATGGGTTCCAGGATTCTTTCTTTAATCAAGGAATGTATCCAGGGTTTGGCCAGCACTGTCAACCTACATTCCTGAATCTTCTCTCTCTCCACACTGGTGATATCAGAATACCAGAAGGTCCCATGGGTCATATTGGGATCTGATCCCTCTTTTGATACAAATTCCCTAAATGATACCTAAAATTACATGCCCACTTAGCTCATACCTAGCTCTATTCACCGACTTCTCTCCAAGTATCTGAATTTGAAAGTTTAGTGTACATTTCACTTACTGGATCCAAAATCATGATAATTGGATATAAACACTCAATACTGGCTGAGAGAGAAAGGTATGTGGGGAGGGAAGGAAATAAGACACAACAAAAATCACAAAATGAAATAAACATGAATACTTTGAGGAAGGAGACAGCATAAACAAATACTCAATATTTAATAATTGCACAAAAGTAAGCAATTTTAATAGATAATATAAGATTGCCATGTTTCTATATTATTAAACTTTGATAATTGGTTCACAAGACTCATGAAACTCGCTTATTTTTATGTTTATTTAAACTTGTATAAAAACCTGAATGAATTACTTTTAAATCATAGATTTAAAAAATATGTGTTTGAAATGCAACAAAAATGCTTCCTTTCTTTAACATAGACTGAGATAATACATTTGTTTGTAGGGAAAAAGAAAACACTTTTAGAGGCCTGAGGAGAAAGCTTAATTTCTAAAGTGCATGCTGTGCAAAGGGTGGACCTGAATTTGATCCCCAGCATCCATTTCAAAGCTGGGCACAGTGACAAATAGCTAGAGTCCCAGTACTAGAGATGTGGAGACTGACCGCTGGAACTTGTCGTACAGCCACAAATCCAATAACTCTAAATTCACTGAGAGGCACTGTCTCAAAATGCAAGGTGAGAAAGGGACCTGATGTTAACCTCTAGGCTCCACACTCATGAGCAGAAACATGCCTGACCATTCCCACACATACTCTCACACAGGCACATAAAAGATTTTTAAAGTCATTAGGAAAAGAGTGAAACTGTCTCTTACATCCCCAGAGGATTCTAGTTTTAAAACACAGAAGAAAAGCTGGTCAATCCAAAGCTTCTTCTTTGGACGACACAATGGATGAGAAGAGTCACCATAGCAAAGAACAGATCCGTTCAAAGATAGAAGAGAACTCCTTAAACGCCAGCACTCAGGAGGAAGAGGCAGGTGG
The DNA here is from genome assembly GCF_943737965.1 of Phodopus roborovskii. Taxonomy (NCBI): domain Eukaryota; kingdom Metazoa; phylum Chordata; class Mammalia; order Rodentia; family Cricetidae; genus Phodopus; species Phodopus roborovskii. The sequence goes on from NW_026125481.1 coordinate 24,330, forward strand.
ATCTCTGTGAGTTTGGTGGCAGCCTGGTCTACATAGCAAGTTCCAAGGCAGCTAGAGCTATGTAGTAGAGACACCCAATCTTAAAAAAAACCAAAACCAAATCTCAGCTGGATTGGTGGGGTGGGCTGGGAGTAGAATGAGAGCAGGAGGGATCAGATGGGGAGTATTTGCTGGGAAACGTGGCAAGGGGGTGGGGTTGGGGGGGGTTCTGGGGAAAAGGTAGAAACCTAATGCAAAGAAAACCCCAGGATCTATGAGGATGACCCTAGCTAAGACTAGCAATAGGAGATAGAGAGCCTGAACTGGCATCTTCTGTAACCAGGCAAAACTTCCATCAACCCAGCCACCAACCTTTCGACCTACAATTTGCCCTGCCTACAAGATGTGCTGGGGTGCAGGTGGCACAGAAATTGTAGGAGTGGCCAACATCGACAGTCTTGAGATCCTTGCCACCAGAGGGAGCTCACCCCTGACACTGCGTGGAGAGCCAGGACCCAGAGGAGGGGTAGCCCGGAGATCTAGGAGAGAGAAAAACACAACTGGCAAAAGAAAACCAAAACCTCAATGAAATAATTCCTAATGATATTCTGTGATACTGAAGCCTAGCCCAACAGTCATCCCAATAGTCATCAAGAGGCGTCATCCAGCAACAGAACGAAACAGATGCAGACCCACAGCCAAACATTAGGCTGACCTTGAGGAATACTCCAGAGGAGGGGGAGGAAGGATTGTAGGAGCAGGAGGGGTCAAGACCATCACAAGAAAACCCACAGAATCAACTAACCTGGGCTCATAGGGGCTCACAGAGACTGAACGGACACCCGGGGAGCCGGCATGGGACTGACTTGGGCCCTCTGCATATATGTTACAGTTTGGTCTTCTTGTAGGATTGCTAACTGTGGTGGGAGCTGGGTCTGTCTCTGACTCTTTAGCCAGCTTTTGGGACCCTATCTCTCATGCCCTATCTCTCATACCAGCTTGTCTACTCCAGCCTTATTATGAGGGGAAGTGCCTATCCTTACTGCGATCTGATATGCCAGGTTTGGTCGATAGCCATGGGAGGCCCGCCTTTTCCTGAACAGAAATGGAGGAGGAGTGGATTGGTGGGGGACAGAGAGGGGGTGTGAAAGAGGCAGAGAGGGGGGAGGAGAGGAGGGAGAGGAAACTGCAGTCAGGTGGTAAAAAAAAAATAATAATAATAAAAGAAAATTAAAAAGATAATGTAAAAAAAAAAAAAAAAAACAAAATCCCAGAAGTCACAAGCAGATGAAAGGATGTCAGAGCTATTCTATAGAGTGATTACAATCACAAACACAACTCAAGCAAGAAGGTGGTGTAGGAAGGGAACCAACCAGAACCTAAATAGGAGTTAGCAAACTGGAATTCAGTGGAGAAAACTTAAAATGTGAAGGAAAACTTCAGCAGAAAAAAAATTGAAATTCTGGAAAAGAACCATCTAAACTTTATGGATATTAAAAAGGAAATCAATCGAATGAAAACCACAACCAAACAACCGTTTGTGAATTTTCTTCAAGTTGGGGGTGTGCCCTAAGAAGTGTGGGGCTTAGAGGGTCTGCCACGTGGAGCTGTTGAAGAGCCAACATGCAGCACCCAGGCTGGAAAAGCAAACAAATAGAGAGAAAGGATTACCTGTCATAGTCAATGACAAAATAATTTACACATGTTAGGGACACATTTACACATATTAGAGGTGAATTGCTTATCCTACACAAAAAAATCTCAATTGAAAAAATGCTAATGTGATAATAAAGGAAATGAAAGTCTTTAAAACATGGGTCAGCAACACAACATTGCCATCTACATAGTTCACACTTACGAAGTATGCAATTGAATTACAAAAAGAAATCATGAAAAAGTCTCATGGCGTTATGAGGAAGTTGAAAGTTTTGTGTTGGACCACAGGCATAGCTGTCTTTGACCACACGCAGCCCCCCTGGCAACAAGTAAAAGAAGAGAAAAACTTGAACTTCATTAAAACAAAACAAAACAGTGGTGGCCTGTGCCTTTAATCCCAAAACTCAGGAGGCAGAGGCAGGAAGATCTCTGAGTTTGAGGCCAGCCTGATCTACAGAGTGAGTTCCAGAATAGGCTCCAGAGCTACAAAGAGAAACCCTGTCTCAAACAAAACAAACAAACAAACAAATCCAAACCCCAAATCATTAAATCAATAAATGAGTTAATGAACTAAGCTGACAGTGCTCAAAAGAAGAAACACGAATGTTAAAAATAAATAAATAAAAAATAAAAAAATAACAATGTTGAACTTCCTTAGCCACCAGGGAAATCCAAATTACAAATAAATATGTTGAACCTCTGTCACCGGAGTCACAATGGCTATTGCTAGGAAAGTACTTGGCAGGGGCAGGAGAGACAGCTCAGCAATTAAGAATGAGGACAGGACCTGGGTTTCATTCCCAGCACCAACATGGTGGCTCACGACCACCTGTAACTACACATCCAGACGATCTAACACCTTCAGGCCTCTTCCACGGACACCAGCCATATATGTTGTTCATACAATATACATGCAGAGAAAACACAAACACACACACACACAAATCTTAAAAACAAAAACAAGTGGCAGGTGTGAGGAAACAGAAGGCCTTATTGCTGCTAGTAGGAATGCAAACTGACAGGTCAATCCAGAAATGAGTTCACAAACAATAGACCAACCACACAACTCAGCTCTACTACTCCAGGGTGTAGATACTCCAGGCTCTGGGCCAATGCAAGAGAAACTGCACATCCATCTTCTACTGTAGCTTTCATTCCCTACACTGTTCGCAGTGATCAAAAAACTGCTGCTTGGCGGGACTCCGTGGACTCAAAAGCTTCTTCTATACAGCAAAGGGGAGGGGCCTGAGGCAGGGAAGCCCAATGGGAGCTGTTTGGTGGGAGGACAGCGAACAGTGAGAGCCGGGTGGGAGGAGCAACGACAAAAAAACGAGTAAAGTACAATTATACACGTGTGCTTTTAAATTACTGTATTACAAAGACAAATACCATAGCAATCGTATGCCCAAAGTATGATATTTAAAAGAAGAAATAAAATTCACCCGGGAAAACTAGTAAGTTATAGACAGGCCAGTCAAGTGTGCATAGGAAGACACTGTCTCATAAAAACATGTTAGCCTAATGCAGTTGGCAAAGATTTTAACTTACTTCACTGATGCAAGCAGGCAACAACAGAAACTAGATCACTGTTATTTGCAAACCAAAATATTTCTAAACAGCCATTTTAAGTTTATTGTAAGCTCTACAAACAAAACCACATTTGACTTAGAAATTTCACTATCCTAGCACTACTTAAGGACTTTGGGGGCACATCCCCCATGGAGGGATGCTCCCTTAACCTAGAGACAGGACAGAAGGCCTAGTCCCTACTCCAAATGACTTGACAGATTTAGATGACCCCTCCTGGAGGGCATCACCCTACATGTAGAGTGGGTGGAGAGGGATGGTTGGGGGGAGGCATGAGAGGGTGGGAGAGAGGAAAAGAGGGAGGGAGGGAGAGGGAACTGGGATCGATATGTAAAATAAAAATATAAATAAATAAATAAAAAGAAGTCATCACTGATCTCTGTGGGTTTGGAGACTCCTGGAACTAGCTCTTGTAGACCAGGATGGTCTTGAACTCACAGAGATCCACCTGCCTCTGCCTCCTGAGTGCTGGAATTAAAGTCATGTGCCACTACCACCCAGCTACAAGAATATTTTTAAAACAAAGATAAGCATTAAAACTTTCCTCCTGGCCAGGCAGTGCTGGCACACGCCTTTAATCCCAGCACTCAGAAGGCAGAGGCAGGAGGGTCTCTGTGAGTTTGAGGTCAGCCTGGTCTACAAAGCTGCACAGAGAAACCCTGTCTTAAACCACCCCCCAAAAAAGGAAAATTGTAAACAACCCAAACATCTCCTCTGGTTCTTATAAAAAATAAGTAATATGTAGCAACCTAAGCTGATACTACAGAAAAATAATCAAGCGTATGTTCACACTAGTTACAGTAAAAATACGTGAGTAGAACTGGCACAGCCCTCAATGCTTGGCAATGCTCTAAAACCGCACAGGAAGGAAAGAGTACATATTAACAATGATAAGGAAATTTATTTTTGGAATGATAAGATTACAGGTTGCTATTATTTTTACCTATGTTTTACATTTAAAGGCTTTTATTTTATCTTATGAATAAATTATACTTTAGTTAAAATGATAACCAAATAGTAAATTATTAAGCAGTCCCATACCTCATCAAGAAACACTAACAGAGCCAGTGTTCATTACTATACCACTATGTGTAACCTGAGGAGCCAGGATTCTTGGCATACCTGAGGGACGTTGTAGAGACTTAGGACTCGGGAGATCTGAGTTGATATTCCTGCAGAGATGCCTCCTATCACAGCGACCAGCTTGTCACTCTTCTCGGGCCTGCAGCTGTAGTTAGGGGTTGGGGGGCTCTCTCCTGAGATCAAAGCCATAGAACTCTCCATGGCCTTCATCTCAATGAAGTTGACATTGAAGAGATAGAATCCCAGGGACAAATTGAATAGAATATTTGGGTCCTTGTTGATTGTTTCTATAGCAAAAACCATTGCCAACAAGTGTTGGTAATGTTTAGTGAAATCTCTAGGAGGAAAAATTAGAAAGACAGTTTTCTGTGTTCTTTCTTTTTATTTTAATTTTTAATTAAAGTGTAATTACATCATTTGTTCCTCTCAATTTCCTCTCTCCTGTTTCTCCCCTTGTTCCCTCCCAAATAACTTGATTTCTACTTCTAAAAATCTAAGTCCTATAAAGAATATACATGATAATCTAAGAAACAAGCAACATATTCTATATGGAAAATGTGAGGGAATTTGGACTATAAAAAACAGATTCATAATACAACTAACTCACTATCAAAGTCACAATTTTTGGTTTTGGATTTTCTTTCTTTCTTTTTCTTTTTTTTTCTTTTTCTTTCTTTTTTTTTTTTTTTAAGACAGTATCATTATGCAGACTTGGCTGGCCTGAAACTCACACTGTAGAATAAATTAACCTCAAATTCACAGAGATCCACCTACCTCTGCCTCTCAAGTGCTGAGATTAAAAGATTGCATCACCACACACATTCAAATGTGTAATTTTAACTTTTTACTGTGCAACTTGTGTCTGAGAAAGTAAAATCAAGGAGGGATGCATGTGGGGAGTGGCAAACATTAAAATTTAGTATTTCCTGTGTATCTTCAATAATAGGATAAACCTCAGGAAAGTAACAACACTTAATCAACTATAGCAATTTTAAAAATACTGTCAAGCAAATTTAAGTGGGAAAAAATATTTCCAGTACAATATCTTAAATGTATAAAAGACCATTCTAAACTGCAGAGTGCTTTTGAAGCCTTCTTAATGTGTTTAAGAGAATTCAGCATGAATAGGAAGGGACCCACAAAGATCCACACATAACTAAGGAACTGTTGGCAGTTGATGGCTACTGGAGAAGGGCGGGTCAGTTCCCTTCCAGTATGTTGGCCCTAGTAGCTTGTCCATGTTCCAATTGGTGTTCTATACTCATGCAGTACAGGCAGACTAAATAACACAGTGCTTTTTTTTTTTTTTTTTTTAAGGAGAGTACATGAAGTTAGGAGAGAGGAGACATTTGAAGGGAGGCAGCAGGGGTGGATTTGATCAAAATATATTGTATGAAATCCTTAAACAATAATTATTTTATAGAGAGAAACCAAACACTTACATGTAAACATATTCCGGTATGTAGGTTGTGCTATGAAAGCCAAATCTAGTTCTGGTGTCCCCTTGAGTCACTTGAAGGGAAAAGAGTCCCCCAATAACAAAATCTCCATCTTGATAGTAGCCAGGAGAACTTGGTATATTTAAGGAGAAACTAGAAATTTTTTCCTGGAATACAGTGAGAATAATCAGGAGAGAGAAAACAATGAATAATTTCATAATAGCATTGATAAATAATTGGTAAAACCCAGAAATCTGTTGAGTTGAGTCTGGGGCTAATCAGCCCTGATAGTACAAAAACAAACATGTGGTCCTCTGATCAATGTCAAATTTATAAGACATTGTTTTGTCCTGATTCAGATGGACCAATATCCAAACACTCACTCCCTTGTTTCCTGGGAGTGTAATCTGTGTTACACCTGCTTAGCCCTCAATTATGTCCCCTTTGCAGAGGCACCGTAAGTCTCCTGGGGGTCATGGACATCTCACTTGGCACCTGGGCATCCTGATTCTCAGAAGGAAAACATACAATTAAGAACAAGTGTGAATCCCACTAAAGCACCTGTGGGGTGTGTAAACTCAGTTGAGTTGAGAGTTTTAAACATTCCAAGGTTAGGACAGACTAAGTAGTGGAACCATTATTCTCTAAGTCATGAAGTATCATCAAAGGAGGGTATGGAAGGGCTCAGTCAGGGGGCGGTTCTGGACTCTTAATCATTTAACTGTCATTTTAGTGTATCTCTGCAAAACCAAGCCAAAGCCTTTTCATTAGATGATGTTATTTCTGATTACTTCACAGGGTCAATTATTAACTTTGCCAGGTTGTCCTTGAAGTTGTGACCCTCCCATCTCAACCTTTCAATTAGTTGAGTTTACAGGTGTGAACCACCAAGCCTAGCTCTTACCATATTTTGATGTGGGGGGGGGGACCCAACCACATATTTAATAACAAAATCAAATGTGTATGGGATATGCAATCTGTTTTCTTCAAATCCTATTAAATCCGTTCTCATTGAAAATCCATTTCATCAAAGACCCTAAGAGGGGGGAGAGAGAGCCTGCAACAAAACACACAGGTGTGGATGCTTAGAACATGAAGAGAAGCATAGCTTCTGCCAATCACCTTCAAGTCTAGAATTGCATTGTACATAGCATAAAACTATGCCATATAGTTGAAGGAGAAATAAAAAAAATCTCCATGATAAAAATTAGATAGGAATTTATGATCCCTAAGCATCTCTATAGAGGATTCCAGACATAATGCTTCAGTATGAATAGGGTGACAAACAGACACACAACTGGCCACCAGGGATGAATAAACAATATCAGGAATGTTAATAAAAAGAAGTCTAAGAAAACAGCACAAAACCAACAAATAACAGGAACTTATATATACTCATCTGAATTTAGTAAACTAATATCTTGGAATTAGTGTTCTTAATTGCCCAAGGAAAAGATATAGACTACCAGATTGGATTAGTAAACAGCATTCATCTCTTTCATCCCAAAATCATGTCTTGCAACCAAAGATAGATATCACCTTAGAGTAAAAGGATGGAAAATAATTTTCTAAGCCAATGGAACAAAGAATCAACCAGGCATGGTTAATCTAATATCTGACGAGATAGAATTCAAACCAAAACTACTTAGGAGAGATAAAGAGGGACTCTTCATTATTATTAAAGGATCAACCCATGAAGAAGCTATTATAATTTTAAAAGCATCTCCACCAAACACATGTGCACCCAATTTCATAAAATGCTAATTGATGTACAACCACTGATTAATCCCAACACAATGATAGTGGATAACTTCAATGCCCTACTGTGGTGGTTAGAAAGAAAATGCCCCCCAAAGGAAGTGGCACTATTAGGAGATGTGCTCTTGTTGAAGTAGGTGTGGCCTTGTTGCAGGAAGTGTGTCACTATGGGAGTGGGCTTTGAGGTCTCTTTTTCTCAAGCTTCACTCAGTGTGACACTCAATCTACTTCCTGTTGACTTCTGATGAAGATGTAGCTAACACCATGACTGACTGCATGCCACCGTGCTCCCAGCCACCAAGCTCCCCAAAATGATGATTATGAACTCAACCTCTGAACTGTAAGTGAGCCATTTCGATGAATTGTTTTCCTTTATTAGAGTTGCTGTGATCATGTCTCTTCATGGCACTAGGAATCCTAACCTACTCTCAACAATAAATCTTCTAGGCAAAAACTAAACAAGAAGATGACTTAATGACAGAAAGAGCATGACCATCTCAACAGATTCAGAAGAGGCTTCTGTCAAAATCCAACATCTCTGCACGGTGAGAGCCTGAAAAAGACTTAGAATGGAAGATGCATACCTCAACATAATGAAGACATAAGACAAACCTATAGCCAATATCCTAGAGGAAAAAGGAAAAACTCCCACTAAGAGTAGAAACAATATAAGAATGTTTACTCTCCACTCCTATTCAATGCAGTGTCTTATCTACAGTAGTAATAAAAGAATACACACACACACAAACACACACACACACACACACACACACACACACACGGGAGAAGAAGTCAAATTATCTTTAACTGTCAGTGATATAACTTTACACATAACAAAGGCTCCACAAAGACTCACAGAGATGACAAACACTTCCACCAAGTTGGAAACTCACAAGAATTGGGACTCATCCTTTTTTCTTTTTTTTTTTTTAAATTTATTATTTTACATGTCAATCCCAGTTCCCTCTCCCTCCTTCTCTCCCTCCCTTCCTTTTACCCTCTCCAATGCTGAAAATGAAGTCATGGAAATAATCACATTCCAATAAACACACACACACACACACACACACACACACAGAGAGAGAGAGAGAGAGAGAGAGAGAGAGAGAGAGAGAGAGAGAGAGAGAGAACAACCACACAAAAACCTGGAGATAAACCTATCCAAGGAAACAAGCAAAAAAAACCCTACAGTGCAAACTTTTGGACTCTGAAGGAAAAAATGAGGGAAAAACTAGAGGATGGGAAACTTGCCATGCTCATGAATTGTAAAAATTAATCTGCTCTAAACAGTTATGCTACTAAAAGAAATCTGGAGGCACAAAAGGCGAATGATAGCTGGAGCAATCCTGTTCAGGAAAGTATTTGGTGCCATCATAACCGAATATGAATGATATTACACCACAGCCATAGTAAGACAACAACATAGTGCCGGCACAGGGACAAACAGATCGAATAGGCATTGGTGAGACTTCCTGAAGAGGACTCTGGCAGCACAGCAGACACTCAACAATGGATCCTCAGAAACCAAAAAGCTTCTGCATCGCAAAGGAATATGCCAGTTGAGTGAAGAGGCAATCCACAATATGAAAACAAATTTTTACTACCTATGCTTTTGACAAAGGACTGGTGTCTAGACTAACCAACGAATTAAAAAAATATAAACATCAAGAAAACAAAGAAATCAATTTTAAAATGGGCTAGATAATGGAAAAAAGTAGTTCTCAAATGTTAATTATACCCATAGATAAGAGAAATTCCCTTTTACAGTGGGCAGTGGTAACTGCAGAAATTCACAGCTGGTCAGAGTGGTGAGAACAAGAGACTGCTGGATACTCAACATGAGTAGGGCATCACACACACACGCCACACACACACACACACACACAGCATGAAAGGGGGAGGAAAGAATGTAAGGGTGTGGAATTATGTGGGTCACTGGCTTCAGAGGGCATCTCACAGCAGTTGTGTTTCCAAGAACAAAAACTATGCAAGATTAGGCCTATTGATATCAAGATGGTGGGAGGGGCCCATTAAGCCATTATAGGCAGATAAGATCTTGAGGTTCCACCTTTCTCTGAGTATCTAGGAGTAGTTGATGGGGGAGGGAGAGACTTTTCTTAGGTGGAGTATGAGTCTGTAAATTATCTCTCACCCAGCACCCTGTAAGAAAGCCTAGTAAAATACAGTGGTTACAGGGAAAAAATCATAAATGTAGGAAGACCAGCTCATAAGAAGACTAGGATCAGTGAGGACGAGGAGAAAACAAGAGAGGGGAATGAGGTGACTATGATAAAAGTACATCATATACAGGCATGGAAATATCAGAATGAGGTCTACTATAGTCCATAATTAACACTTGCAATACAGAAAGATATAATGATATAAATGTACATTAAGACCAATAAAATATTTACTTAGAAATACCTAGTTAATTGCACATTTACAATCAATAATTTAACCATTTAAAACTCTTTGTTAATTAGATTATTACTGATTATCAAGATTGATAAAAAAAACTTACTAATTTTGATTCTTAATTTAATAGCTTTTACTAAAGATATGTGTGGTGTATAATATGTGTGTGTGTGTGTGTTATGTGCCTTTACATCACTATAATGGAAGGCCTGGCGTGGGTCATTTGTGAAGAAAACAGTTTTCTTTTTGGCATGCTTGTTTGGATCATCAGGTCAAAGATTGGGCAGCCCCATGATCTGGGTCTTTGGAAAGGTGTCACTCTGGGACAGAAGCCAAGAAACCACAGAGGAGAAATGCACTGGACATCTTCAAAACCACCGAAGCTAAGGTCCTTTCACGAAGGTTCTTAAAGTCCACAAAACTTTCTCCCCAGGGATAAAACTTCTACTTATGGAATTGTAGTGAAAATGTAGCCAAGCCATACCGACTTTTAAAAAATGATTTGAAAGACTTGAATAAATCCATGTGTCTGACAATGGAAAGTACTGTGGAAAGTTTCCAATCAATTGAAAATTTTCCATGAGATGGAAAGCATGGTGTAGCACACAGGAAGTCTGGCTCATCGAACCTGGGGATTGCCGAATCACATGTATAGCCAGCGCTTCTGCCTCCTCACATTGGCAACCTTAGGCAGCTGATGCTAATGTGACCGTCAGTGTCTCTAAGAAAGATTCCAGAGAAGCACTGCATTCTCGTGTCTAGCTGAAATTGCTTCCTCTGGCACTCAAATCTGTTCCTCTAAAATTTCCAGATAAATAAAAATAGAATTAAAGTGTCCAGTGAGTCTGCAGGGATCATGTGTCACCATAAGAAACTGAACTGACTTGCAAAATAGTATGAGGCTGATCTCTGAAGCAGTGTGGCAGCCAGAGTGCACAGTGAGTGTCCAAGGGCAGCTAAGAGGGACAAAGAGATGAAAAGAAACTGTCAGCGCTAACATGTATGCTATGTGTGGGGAGAACCTCGAGTCTCAGCCGTCTGTGAACACATGTGTACTTGATATAGACAACAACAAAGCAAAAAACAGGACTTAGAATGTGGTCCCACAGTGCCAAAGTTAGATTCTGAAAAAAGTAAGGCAATTATCCACCAAAGTAAAAGGAGATTTTTTTTTTTTTCAGACTCCTCAACCATGTCGTATTTCATCATTTCCTCTTTTGTGGTCTGGAGTAAGAAGTGTCATGTTGTCCAATAAACTCCCTGTCCTTGTGCAAGAAAGGAAACTCTGGCTTCGTTGTTCGGCGGCAGAGCACTTTAGCACGCTGTGATGACAGCTGCACCTGACAGGGTTAAGCCTTAAAAAGTGGGTGAAGAAGTCATATTTCGAGCCTCACCTCCCAAGGGCTCCTATTAAGTTGGAAAGAGAGAGAGAGAGGGAGGAAAGGGGAACGAAGAATGCATTCAGCGAAACCATCTGCCTCTTACCACACAGGTACAGTTCGCAAGTCCTTCCTCTGCTTGCACAGCTCTCCTATCAGAACAGTAGGGAGTCTGTTAAGGGCTAGGACAATGGAAAGGTGTGAAGTGAGGTGGAAAGGAAAAGGCAGAGAAGAAAGGTCAGGATTAGCAGAATGCTCGCCAAGGAGCCCGGGAAAGGCTGCCAGTTGGCTGTTTCTACCGTCTGTGATGCTCTCTGAATGTCTTTGAGCAAGTCCTTCACTTCTGCTGGATTCACTCTACTGCCTGTAAAATGTATATTGGAGGAAAGGAAGTGCCCACTGCATGACCGTTATGTCTAATTTATAAAGAGCGTGCAAATGAGACACCAGGAGAGAGACTAGAAAAGCAAAGGGGGGAAATGAAGTAAAAGGAGAAGAAAAGAAGGGAAGGGTATACCGAGGAGGGCCTTAAAGGATAGCAATATTTCTCATGGGGGAGTTAGAAATGAAAAGCTCATACACATAAGTCCTAGTCTTACAATCAGCAATGGAGGACAGAGGGTTCTTAAGGTGTGGTTTCCAGGCTAGCAGTCCCGGAGAGCACACTGCTTGCACAAAACTCTCCGGAATTGTTAACTCCAGGGTGGAGGGGGTGAGGCCCAGCAATCTCCATACCACACAGATGCATGGACAAGCCTGGAGATCACTAGATACCGGCAATTATGAACAGGAAGTGGTAAGGATAGAACTGACTCAAATCTCTTTTGTATATTGCTTTGGGAAGATTCGCCGTGTGTTATATCTTTCTTCCTACAGAGAGAGAATGCTTCAAAACTTCCGCAGTGCTCTCATGGACCATGGCTGGGGCCTCCATCCTATTTCTCAGTGTCTGCTTCATCACCAGATGTGTTGGTGGGTTCTGAAAGTCAAGTTCATTCTCGCCACGGCTAACGCTAGCAGCAGATTCTGGCTTGTTGCATCACTTTTCCTTTCTTACAAATTTTCCCACATGCAATAGCTTATTGTTCTTGACAGATGTTGTTTTAAACAGTTTCGTGTATGTATATAATGTATTCTGATTACTCATTCTCTCACACCTGCTCATGGCCCTCCCTTCACTATCAATACCCACCTAGTCCGTTCCCCAGTTTCCTGACTTTTGGTTCGGTTTTGTGACCCATTTGTGATCACTAGATGGAGTGTCCATTGGGGAATGTTGGGGTCATCAATGGGTATAGAATTGAAAGCAACAATTCCCCCGCTCCCTGAATCTATCAATAGGAAGAAGCCCAACAGAGGACAGGGTTTTCTGAGAGTGAATGGTCACACCCAGTGCGATCACCAGCAGCGTTGTTGGTTTATGGTTGTAATAGCTGTGCCCGGTCTAGATGACATTTCATAGCTCTTCTGGCTCTCACATTCTTTTCCTCTTCCCTGGGCCATAAAGTGGATGACAAATGCCTTGCTTAGAGCTGAGCACACTCATCCACCACTTATTCTCAGTACCTTGTATGGCCATGCATTTCTGTGTTTTCCACCATTCACCGGGAGAGGCTCCTCTAATGAAGACCGAATAGTGTTTATCTATCTATGGGTATAAACACAGATATAGAGATGGCAACTTGATACTAGATTAATTTAGCTGAATAGCAGTATTCATAGACTCAGTTAGGGCCTATGAGGTCCCCTGCAATGGGTTTTAACCAGATTTATAGTGCCGTTTTAGTTCATTTTCCTTTCCATTCATCCCTAAGCTCTAGGTTGTTTCCTAAGCCAGAAGAAACGCAACTAGTCTGAAACCATGTCTGAATTTCAGTCATCTCTACACATTTTTGTGATGCCTATTTTCCATCCCATTGGTGCTCTTGAATTCTTCCTTTCAGACCCCTGTCATTAGGCCAACCTTGTCTATGAAATGTAAACCTGCAGCTTAGATGACTGGTTAGGACCAAAGGCACAGGAATTTGCTTGGTGGATGGAAGGTTTACATGGCTAGACTTGGTACAGGAGGGACTGCAAACATGTTTTTGACCTGAAATGGTTTATTCTCTTTTAAGTCAGGAAAGACATGAAATGTGAATTACTCTTATTTTGGGGAAGTGGATCCCAGCGTGGAGGGGAGAATAGGCAATGAAGAAACTTCCAGATAACTGTTGGCAGCTTTGTTAAGAGCAGAAAACCGGGAACAAGGATTCCATTATGAACAAGGATATGAAGCATTGACCGTGACCCTTTCCTTTACAGTAACGTATCGCAGTTGTCAAATTAATGAGCAGAAAAAGTTACTGTCACGTGAAAATGTCAAGGAGCTCTCCTGCTACAGTGTCACATCAGGTACACGCGTCTGCAAAATTGGACATTAAAGTACATATGACAACCTTTTTTGTTAGCTTCCTGATTGTCTTTGGTATAAGGAAACTACAGTGGGATTTGTTTTTCCAAGTGAAATGATAAATCCTGTCTATGCAGAGACAGGGGAAAGGCTGTAGAGAACAGAGGGACAAAACTCTGGAAATGCAGGTGTCCTTGAGCCAGAGATCTCAGGGACATTTCAGCAAACGCTGAGGATAAATTTCAGGTATACATCTAAATGGGAACTCTGCAAAGGAAAGAATCTATTGCCCAGAATGGAAGTTTTTCTTCATTTACCTGCTTCCAAAATGAGGTGGAGAAAAAAAACATGCACAGAGAATTTTAATATACCCAAAGAAAAATTCTCAAATATTCTCATATATCAGCGTAGTTCAAAACATGGCTGCTAGACTCTGGCAAAGTAAGCTATTTCTCTGAGCCACAATTTTCTTGTCATTAAATTAAGAAACTTCAACGACTGAAATTCAGTGGTTTAAAAACATTTATCGGAGAACTGGTAAGAGTCCAGTGCTTAGCTACAGAGGGGGGTTTGCCCCAGAGTCACCCAGAGAAGACTCAAGACTGACCTTGCTAGCCTGAGCACAGAACTAGGGTTCTGCTGTGACTCCACGACCCAGGTAGACTGCACACATTGCTTTGTTTACTGGTCCTGATACCTAAAGAATAACGATTGTGCTCCAAAGACGAAGTTGCTGCTTGTGCATGTTGACCCTGGAATTCCCTAACAGTCTTAGAGAACAAGCTGAGGGCTACAAAGGAGAGGAAAGATTACAAGCTCCAGGCTCCCCCGGTGTTGTTTGTACTCCATCATATCACAAGCCAAATTCCCTGCCATTCCCTGAAGCCTCTCTCCTCCTAGGTTCAGTCAAGAGCTGCTGTCCTTTGAACTGGCAACATTTTCAGTCTAGTTGTTACTTTTTCTCCAAGACCACCCTGACCTGGCCATCAAGTTTAAAGAACTGCTCAGAAATGGGGGCGCACCTGGTAGTTATCAACACACCGGAAGAGCAGGTAATTGGCAAACTGGCTCCTCTGTGTCGGTGGGATATTTTACTGATCTTTTCTCCCTGACTGGTGCACAAGGTTTGAGCCACAAGCTGTTTCCCAAAGGAGTGGGTTGACATGAGTCCAGCTGCCACTGTTGACTGTGTGATGGCTCAACATTAGCAGTCCCTTTAAAAGGCTGATTTACACAGAGAGATCCAGTATTAACCAGAGTAGGGGGAGTAGGAGCCAACTTTAGGATAGTATTTTGTTGGTGAGTACTTTATATGAGTGAGGGCAAACAACTACTACCCAACTTTGAATGAATTACACAGAATCTCCTTTTGGAGGTTAGGGAGTTTTTATCTGTTGAGTTATCTGTAGTTTTTCACAATAAAAAACTAGTAGATGGCCTTCAGGAGTCTTATAGTTTGAGGAATGCTTATCTAGTGTCTAGCCTCGGTTCTGTCTCACCCCTCCTAACTACTTTTAGCATCTCTTCAGAACCAAAATAATTGATCATGTGTCTTATTATTGTTGTTGTTATTGTCATTATCATGTTTCTTCCTTAGGAATTCCTTTTCAAACAAAACCCAAGAAGAAAGAGTTTTATATTGGACTGACTGACCAAGTGGTTGAGGGTCAATGGCAATGGGTGGATAACACACCTCTCACAGAGTCCCTGAGGTAGGTATATCTTGTGGGAAAATCGTCACATCAGGTAATCCTAAAGTGAGGTCTGTGGGAATCGGGCTACAGTTGGGACGAGCCGGCTTGCCCCTGGTTCATATCTGAGAGGTGGAGTGTGGACTGAGAAAGGACTAGGTAAAGATGTTAAGAGAAAGACAGAGACACAGGACAGGCCATTCAGTGAATACAGAATGTCCCGAGTTTATACTTCATCATTGTTAAATACTTTAACCAAAAAGGGGAACATGATATCATGTTTACAGAACAGACTTTCTTCCTTAATTCGCCAAGGATTCGGTAACCACACCTTAGATTCAAATTCTCATTATCTGGCCTTGAGGGTCAAGAGTAACCACACCTCATGCAAAATCTGTTGTTATTAGATAAGACACCCAAGGCCAAGACCAAGCATCCTACTATAGCCATGCCTTAGACTTTTAGGTCTTATAACTCTCTAAGGACAGTTTTGAACTTTTTGACCTTGAGCCAAGACGAAGCAGACTCATTTTTATGGCCCCAGACAGAGCCCATGTTCTTGGAATTCTCATCTCAGACTGGCTTTTGCAACAATGATGTAAATTCAGGTCCATCACTGGTGATACTGGATGCAGGAAGAAGGAAATTGGAGGTATGGGTTCCTAACCCTCCTCTTCCCTGGGAATGCCAAAAGAATGACAGAGAAATAATAAATGAAAATGATGAGGAAAATAGAACTGGAGATCATTGACTACGGTGTAGAGTCTGAAAACAGTAAAGTTGTATCTTATACCCTAAAATAGAAATAAGTGAGATATATTAACTTATACTGACAGAATATTCTGATGATCCTACAGCCTTCCCCCTTAATAATGGCCTATGTCATTACAACATCGCATTTACAGCTGGTTTTCATTATTTCTCTATTGAAATCACGCATTTCTGAGACGTGCCAACGGTACTAATCTTTAGCCAGCGTCTGAGGGAACTAAATGTCAAAGGCACTGGGTGACTCCCTCAGCTGACAAGCAGCACTTGTGAATCCAGGGCTTGGCTGCCTGAATCCTGAGAAGATGTGCTTCACTACACAGTGAAGGATGCCCTAGGAGAACAAAGAGTGAGAGCGGCATGAGGTAGGCAGGCAGGCAGGCAGAGGCATTGCACCTGCCAAGTCACCAGCCTGGGTTGCCAGTCCTTATCATGGCGTCTCTTTCTGGGTCCAAATCTATGGAGTTGCCTGACAGTATAGAAATCCAGGAAGATCCCACCAGCTGATGACATACACAAGTGGGTTTTTCTTCACTGATAAAATGAAAATTATAATTTCACCTCACAAAGTGAGTGAAATAACAAATATGTAAATCGTTTAATGTGTTGTCTCCTTTCACTGAGATTTAAAATCTCCCATTTCCCTTTCACAGCTTCTGGGATGCTGGGGAGCCCAACAATATAGTTTACGTGGAGGACTGTGCCACCATAAGGGACTCTGGAAATCCCAGGAAGAATTGGAATGACATACCCTGTTTTTACAGTATGCCTTGGATTTGTGAAATGCCGGAAATAAGTCCTTTGGACTAAATGCAAGTGAACGCAGGAGACATGGTTTAAATGCATGAGGAGCAACAAGAGGGTAACAAAACCCAAAACCCAGCATGAGAAAACATCCGTTATGGACCATAAGGACCACAAACACATGTGTTACTCTGATATGAGTAAAACCGAGTTGTTCCCATTGCTAAAATCTCTGGTCCCGACTGACATTCTCGCCATAGCCCTCAAGCCTGTTTTCAGAATGTGCAGAGTAATCCACTAATAAATGCAGCAAGAGGAAAGGGACTTTCCCGCTGGCATCTGTCTGGCTTATGAGAACTGATGGGAGGAGCATAAGTACAAGCGACTGCACCATCTGGTGAAGAAGAGGTCTACAGACCCAGACTTGGGATGGTCCAGATAATCCTCTTCTTTCCACATCCTAGGATCGAGGTCATCTCCTCACACTGTTAATGCACAGATCACATCCATACTCTCCAACAGCAAGGGAGAAGCATCTCTGGCTCTTAAACTTACTGCTGCTGAGGAGAATGGCATGGCTGTCAGCGCATCTCCAGAGACAGAGGCCAAATCAGCTCCAAACAGATGGTGGTCTAGTCCACTCTTCCCCATCAACTGGCTCTCCCCTGCATTTGTATCTACTGCTCAAGTAGAGTCAGAGTTCCAAGTGAGATTGTCCTTTAAAAATTCAGTTTCACACTTTCCCTTCTCAAGACTTTCTGTTTATTGCGTGATAATCTGTCGATACAGACCTTGTTTCTTCCAGATAGAGTCATAAAGACACCTTCAGCAGCTTTTACACATTGGAATAATATGTATCCTTGAGTAGGGAAGCTAGACTAAACAAATCATTTCGCTGTATCAGCATTCTTTACCAGTTAGACATTGTAACAATCTGATTTTGAAATTGATACTCTTTTTTTTAACCTTTTTTTTATTTAAATTAGAAACAAGCTTTTTTTTTTTACATGTCAATCCCAGTTCCCTCTCCCTCCCCTCCTCCCCCTTACTCCCTATCCCATCTTCTTTCTGCTCCCCAGGGAGGTTGAGGCCTTCCATGGGGAGTCTTCAAAGTCTGTCATATCATTTGAGGCAGGACTTAGGCTCTCCCCCAGGTATCAAGGCTGAGAGATTATCCCTCTATGTGGAATGGGCTCCCAAAGTCCATTCATATACTATGGATAAACACTGATCCACTACCAGAAGCCCCATAGACTGCCCAGGGCTCCTAACTAACACCCACGTTCAGGAGGTCTGGGTCGGTCCTATGCTGGTTTCCAGCTACCAGTCTGGAGTCCATGAGCTCCCCCTTGTACAGACAGCTGTTTCTGTGGGTTTCTCCAGCCTGGTCTTGACCCCTTTGAAACGCAGTCATCTGACCTTCTGATTCGTTTTTGTTTTTTTTAATTATTTTTGTTTGAAAGTTTCATGTATGTGTAGAATTCTCTTTTATCAAGCCCATCCTTATTCCCTCCACTACAGCCTGGCCCTTCTACCTCACCTCTCTCCCAGTTTCACGTGCTGTTCTCCTTTTTAAACCTGCCGTGTCTACCCAGTGCTGCTGTGTGAATGGCCAAGGCCGTGCACCCCTTCCCAAAACCACTAGTCCTAGAGAAAAGCCCTCAATAAAATATCACAGAACCCTAGGAAGCAAATTTAAAGGGAAATAATAAACCTCATTAAATAATTTAATGAATTTAAAGAAGAAATGATCGACAGCTCAATAATATAAGAGGGGGAAAGGAATAAATGCCTGAGTTATGTTCAAGGTAACACAATGTGCAGTTGAACGAAATGATAAACACAATTCCAGACTTGAAATCTGAACTCATAAAAGAGATACGATTATTGAAGAGAACTCAAGCTTAAATGAAGACAGAGTTGGAAAACCCAACAATTCTGAGTAAAGCCTTATAAATAGGATGGATAAAGTTGAAGGTAGAATATCAGGACTTAAAGGTAAATCATAGGACCTAAACCACTCAAACGAAAATAGGGGAAAAAACTTTAAACATACAAAAGAAATATATAGGAATTATGAGACACCCTGAAATGAGCAAATATTCAAAGTAAAGGCACAGATGAAGGAGAATAATCCCAGTTTAATGGCACAGACCAGATCTTCAACAAGATCATAGAGGAAAACTTTCCTAAATCGAGAAATACATAACCCTACAGATCCAAGAAGCAA
Organism: Phodopus roborovskii; assembly: GCF_943737965.1. Taxonomy (NCBI): domain Eukaryota; kingdom Metazoa; phylum Chordata; class Mammalia; order Rodentia; family Cricetidae; genus Phodopus; species Phodopus roborovskii. Next base: position 43,451 of record NW_026125481.1, read on the forward strand.
ACAGAACACTGATTAGATAGGGCCAGAAAAGAACCTCTACATGGCTTATTATAACTAAGCACCAAATATACAGAGCAAAGAGAGGGTACTGAAAGCGACAAAGAAAAAAACCAATCACATATATAGGAAAAACCACCAGAATGACAGCCAATCTCTCAATGGAAAATTTAAGAGCCTAGAGCAATGCACCTCAGGTACTATGATGGTCTGCTATACTCATAAGTCGATGCCTAGTCCAGTCATCATCAGAGAGGCTTCCACTGGCAGCTGATGGGAGCTGATACAGAGACCCACAGCTAGACATTGGGAGGACAGAGCTCCCAGGCTGGAGGTCTCCATCAGGTCCCTCCCGTCAGAGGACACCAGGAGAGCACACCAGGGAATCAGCTGATCAGGGCTCATGGGGGCTCACAGAGCCTGCATCGGTCTGTACTAGTTCCTCTGTGTGTTTGCTATGGTTGTTGGCTTGTTTTGTGGGGCCTCCTGGCAGTGATAATGGGGGGTGTGTCCAATTCTCTTGCCTGCTTTTGGGACCCTTTGCCACTACTGGATTGCTCGCCCAGCAGTGATTGGAGGGTTTGTACTTGGCCTTATTGTGTGTGTGTGTGTGGTTTTGTTTGTTTGTTTGTTTTGTTTGTGCTGTGTTGGGTTGATGCCTCTGGAAGGCCTGCTCTTTTCTGGGGGAACATAGGGTGGGGAATGGATTGGGAGGGAGGGGAGGAGAAGGAAGGTAACTAGGAAGGGTAAAGGGGAAGATGCGGTGGTCCAGATATACTGTATGAGGTAAGAATAAATAAAAATTAAAAAAGAAAAAAAGAACCATGGGCAGCAACCTAAGCTACTGTATCCAGTATAAACAGCAGAAATAATTTATATCCACCAAATTAACTCTACAGAAAATTCTGGAAATGATTCTTTAGACTTAAGAGAGGAGCTGGCATAGCTAAGACACAATAGAAAGAAAACAAATGCAGGTAAATGGATGGGACTAGAGCTAGGTCACCAAGACCCAGAGACACAAATGCAACATGTTTTCTCTCTTATTTGTAGATCTTAGCTCTGAATCTGCAGCTATGAGAGTATAACCTGGACTCACCATGGGACCAGGAGAGGAAAAGGTGCTGAGGAAGGAGTTGGGGGGGGGGGATACAAGTGCTACAAAGTGAGACATGGGGAAGTGTGTGTGTGTGTGTGTGTGTGTGTGTGAATTAACTGGAAAGGTGAGAGGGAGGCCAAGGAAGAAGGGAGGAGGGATAGTTGTACTAAGAGCATTTGAAAAAGCCATAGGGAAAATACTTTGTTTGCTTAAAAATATATAATATAGAATGCATACATATATGCATACATTATGTATACATGTATATATATGTACCTGTGTATATGTATACACTCATACATACATACATACACACATACACACACACACACACACATATATATATATATGTATATATATATATATAGTGCTACTTTGTATAGACTGTCTAACAAAAGCCCCAAGGACAGCCATGGAAAACTTCCCTTTGAGTTATTTGTCAAGACAGTTGAAGAGAAATAATATATGGATATCGCCATTGCCTTTGGTTTCCTCCCAGAAATTGAAGGTTAAGCCCCTATTCCTGAAGCCACCACACACTTGGAGGAATCCACTTAGAACTGACCTGGAAGCCTTGTTCTGAGTGCTGGCTCTCAGGTATTCAAAGATGATATTCAAGCTGCTGAGGCAGCAAATCAATTAATAGTTCTGCCATGTGATGACCACAAAATACAAAGACTACCTGCATGGCACAAAGGTAGAGTACTGCACTTTCGTTGCATGGCTGAAGCCATGAGAAGGAAGGAAGTCACACTTGACACTGTAAATTTAGTGAACTACCTATGTCTAGTTAGGTCATGGAACCTAGAGGAGAACCTACTACAGCCACTGTTCTAAACTGGTCTTGCTACTTGCGTTCTAAACGCCTATCTTAATACCCATAGATAAGACAGTTCTCTCTCACTCCCTCATCAAGGAAGCTGAGGGAGACCACTGCAGAGATCAACAGCTGGTGAAAATGTAGAGAGAAACTGACTGCGGGGTTAACAGACCCCAGAAGAGGGGGTGGAAAGGCTGCAAGAGCATCCGCTGTAGGATGCTGTCATCTCTATGTGCTGGGGATGCTATACCCATGGAATATCAAAAGTACCACCACCTACACAAGTCCTACATGTGACAGTTCACACCAAGTTATTTTTTTTTTTGTTGCCATGACAATACACCATAGCCAAGGAGTTTATAAAAGAAAATATTTAGTTAGGGGCTCATGGTTCCAGAAGGTTAGATTCATAACTATCATGGTATGGAACCCGGCAGCGTGCAGTCAAATATAGAGCAATAACTGGGATCTTACATCTGACCCACAAGGAAGAGGCAGATAGAGGGAGAGAGCTAACAGGGAAGGGCATGGGCTTTTGAGACCTCAAAGTCATCTTCTAGTCACACACCTTCTCCAACAAGGCCATACCTCCTAATCCTTCTCAAACAGTTCCACCAACTGCAGGCCAAATATTCAAATACATGAGCCTAAAGGGGCAATTTTCATTCAAATTACCACATAAGCTAATATGGATGGGGGGAACTCTCACAGAGCCCTACCCCTAGATCAGTGATTTCTCAACATGCGGATTGCAACCCTTTAGGGGTCAACCAACCCTTTCACAGGAGCCACATATTAGATACTTATACTATGATTCAAAACAGTAGCAAAATTACAGTTGTAAAGTATCAACAAAAATGTTATGGTTGGGGGGGGGTCATCACAACATGAAGAACTGTATTAAAGGGCCACAGCATTAGGAAGGTTGCCCTTGACGAAGAGCTAAGGCAGTAATGGCTGCTAAGAAAGGGAGAATAGTTCTTTAAGCATTAGCCCCCTGATCGTTTATCCAATTCAAGCAGTCAGCCCTGAGCAGATACAAACAACACTAAATGGACTCATCAGACTGTACTTACATATGTGTGAGCAATAATAATTTAAGAATAGGCCATGCATTTGTGAAGGTGGGGACACGGGAACAGTTGCAGGAGGAGGGGGAGATGATGTAATTACAGTGCTCATGTATGGAATTCTGCGGGTGGCCATGTCATACTCATGCACAGAATTCTGCGGGTGGCCATGTCATAGGAGCAGCAGGTGGCAATGAACGTTCCAAGGTGTCAGCCCGCCAGGAGGCAAATTCCTGATGCGTAGACCTCAGCTAGGCACGACCAGGAGACCACAGACCCTGGCACACCTTTGGCTTCTGCTGTGCCTTTACGTGTTTGCCTCTGCCATCTTTCTCTAGTATCTGCCATGATGTGAACGGGAGTGGGGAGATTTCCCACTGCCTGTAATGTAATGTGTTTATCTCATGGAAACAGTCCATTCTGCTGGGCATTTTACCTTTGGATTATTATGAAGGTGATTTTTTTTCCTAACTGCACTAATTGATAATAATATTAGTTTAAATAAAGTTTTGATGATTAAAAATATACACAAGGGATTGTCACACAGCTAGGGCCTATGAGTTTCACCTAAGGAGCTGCATAGATAACAGTTCAGGTTAATGATTAAAGAAAACAGTTGAGTCCCCATGGATCAGGCTGGCTCTAATTCTTTTAATCTTAATATTGGAACATGTGTTTACAGGTTTTGGAGTGCATTATAGCAGAAAAAAAGCCTTAGAACGATCCCAGGTTAGATCAAGATATTTTGATAACAGTTTTGAGGTTAGGGATTTTAAAAAAAAATAAGCAAACCAATTATTACTAGCTGAGATACTTCCCTTGGGAGGATTGGCTGGTGATCAAAGATGATGATGAAGTCCTTATACGCATATCTGCGCTCTTTCTCTCTCTCTCTCTCTCTCTCTCTCTCTCTCTCTCTATATATATATATATATATATATATATATATATATATCAAACTACTGATGAGTGGGTATGCACCCTAAAAATTTAAAGTAGAGATGACTGGGTGTTTTCATGTATAAAAGTTTAGGTTTGTGATTCCTTTAAGATCATTTATAAGATTACCTTTCAAGATAAATAATAAAATAATTGATCCTTTTTTATAACCACAAAATGCAGCCTGTCAGTAAAAGAACTGACTGAAAAAGATACCTTGCTTGCTTACACTTTGTTAATCTATAATAAGTTGCTTGGATATGAATGTATGTGTGTTCTTGAGAATGAATTGCTTTTCACCTGTAATATGCAAAATGTTAAGTCATGGAAGGGAGATGAAAAATGTTTTCTTTTTACTTGTGGCCATTGTAATCATTCACTTTAAAAAATAGAATGTAACTACATTGTAATTTCTATATTGCCTAAAAGACTTTGTTAAGGTAAATAAGCTGGAGAGGAAAAATAAAGGCAGAGAGTAAAGGTAGAATGAGCAGGAAAACATCAAGAGTGAAAGGAGGAACCCACAGGGTAGAGAATGCAGAAGAAGCATAAAGAAGACTAGTGAGATCGTGTGTGAGTGCCTTTCCTCTTAATTCCCTCAGATAAGAAAGTCAAGTATGCTGATTGCATTTTTGAGCCCTGTGCTGCTGGTCTCTTTAGAAATGTTTAAAATACACGGAAAAAAAAAAAGTCTTTCAAAAGGATAACCTGATGATTGTAATTAATTACTCTAAAGAGTCACTGAAGTATGGGGCTTCTTGAAGGAAGAGACTTACTTCATTTTTTTCTTTGTTTGTTTTTTGTTTTGTGAGACAGGGTGTATTGCTTTGGAGACTGTCCTGAAACTAGTTCTGTAGACCAGGTTGGCCTCCAACTCACAGGCATCCTCCTGCTTCTGCCTCCCGAGTGCTAGGACTAAAGGTGTGCGTCACCAATGCCCAGCCTACTTCATCTTTTTTGTCCTTTCTTTTTTATTGTGTCCCCTTGTCACTCCTCTCCCTCTCTGGCTGGAAGCCTTCCTGATTAGTCAGTCCCTTCTCCTACACGCACATTTTCTTGTGTGTGACCGACAGGGATGGGTGAGTTTCTTGTCCAAATGTGGATGAGAGGCAGGGGCAGTTAGCAGCTGAAATGGCTACATTGTCCAACCGCCTGCTACATTCTCATGTTTACACCCATAGAATACTGTTACTTTTTGTTTTCATTAATGTATTTACTGTTTGCATGTTAACATGTGTATGTGTTGGTTCCCTACATATGAAATGTGGGAATGGACCTAACCAGAGACTGCTGCCTTCATCCAGGTAGGAGGGCTGGGGGCCCAAAGAATGGTATAGGCTCTGGAGATTAATCATTCTTAGCAGCAGGAAACAGATGGTAGAAAGCAGTGCAAAATCAGTGAAGGACATCACCGAGGGCTCACACTTTATTGACATTTTATTGACAACTGGATTTCTACATAGATAGGCTTATTTGTTTGTACATTAAAATATACAAAATTAACTATACACAGATTAATAAAATTATTTCAACTCATCTTGTGCTTCAATCTATATGATTTATATGATATATGTGATTTATATGATTATATGACTTAATTAATGTGCCCAACACATATAAAGTCCTACTTCATTCAAAAGTACCAACATTTTTAACATGGACACACAAAAAACACATACACTCCACTGCCATACTTAACCAAACATCAATATTCTACATTTTGGGGGGGTTATTATTTTTTTTTCTTTTTTCTTTTTTTGGTTTTTCAAGACAGGGTTTCTCTGTAGCTTTGGAGCCTGTCCTGGAACTAGTGCTGTAGACCAGGCTGGCCTCGAACTCATAGAGATCTGCCTGCCTCTGCCTTCCAAGTGCTGGGACTAAAGGCAAGCACCACCAATGCCCGGCCAAGATTCTACATTTAACCTGGAAAATCATTAACAAACTTGCAAAGCCATTGTTGCCTTTAAAAATGGTGGAGAAGATAGGTTAAAAGTTGAAAATTGTCAGCTCTGATGCAGGAAACATTAGCAAATCAAATTTCAGACAAGACTAGAACAGTCTTTTACTTCAAAGAAAATTGTGTGTGTGTGTATGTGTTGTGTTTTGTGTATTGTGTGTGTGTTGCATGTGTTGTGTATATTGTGTGTGTTGTGTGTGTGTTTTGTGTGTGCTGTGTGTGTTATGTATATTTTGTGTGTGTGTGTGTGTGGTGTATTTTGTGTGTGTGTGTGTTTGTGTGTTGTGTGTTGTGTATGCAGAAGAAAGACTCAGATACCCTGCAGATTGTGCTGCAGGCCACTGTGAGCCTCCTGATGTAGGTAATGGGAACCAGACTCCAGTCCTCTAAAGATGAGCAAGCAATCTTAACTGCTGATCCATCTCCTTCCTCAGCCCCCAGTAGGTTTTCTGATAGTCATTTGTGACTGAACTGCGTGGTCGGTGCCACAGAAGGAGACAAAGTAACTATCTCACTACAAACATTAACAGTACATAGTAATTGTAGGTTGTCAATTAAGTGACTTTCTTGCCATTAGTGCATCTCTTAAATAATAGACAATTTACATAAGCGAATTGAAAGGTGATATTTTTATGATTCAAAATGAAAACACCAACAGAGTGAATGCTGAATAATTGGAAAATTGAGTCTTTAGCCAAGCGAACATGCCAGTGTATCTGCATTAATGTTCCTGGAAGTACAAAGGAATTATGGTTCATCTCCTGAAAAAGGTCCACAGGAGTAGTTCAGATTGCCATGAGCCCTTCAGCTTCCAAGGACTCTGTTTCCTTAGCTATAAGGGAGTTTAAAGAGCCCATTAAAGTAGAGTTAGGTCAGCACGACACTACATGGTTTGACTTGACAGCCAGAATGAAGAAAGAAGAGAAATTGTTAGGTTTTTTTTTTTATGTCCTTCCTTTCTACCTGTGCAATAAATCACTGAGACCTGTATTATCCCATTTTCCTGGGAGACTGTTAGTAACTATTTAAATGTGGAAGTAAAATATCAAAGAGTAAAAATGCTGAAGTTTTAAACTAAGATTTGGGTTTCCATGGGACCCTTTTCCTCCTACTAGGTTGCCTTGTCTGGCCTTGGCGTGAGGGTTTGTGCCTAGTTATGCATCGTGTTATGCTGTGTTCAGTTGATATCCTTGGGAGGTCTGCTCTTTTCTGAAGGGAAATGAAGGAGCAGTGGATCTGGGGGACAGGATGTCAGGGGGTCCTGGGGGCACAGGATGTCAGGGGGGTCCTGGGGGCACAGGAGGTCAGGGGTTCCTGGGGGGACAGGAGGTCAGGGGTTCCTGGGGGACTGGAGATCAGGGGGTCCTGGGGGACAGGAGGTTCAGGGGGTCCTGGGGGGACAGGAGGTCAGGGGGTCCTGGGGGGACAGGACATCAGGGGGTACTGGGGGGACAGGGGGGTTCTTGGGGGACTGGAGGGAGGGAAACTTCTGTTAGGATGTAACATATGAGAGAAGAATCAAAAACAAACAGTAAAACAATTTATCACAACCAGTTTGTCTACTGCAAGTTTGAATTTTAAGAGGTAATAATTTGAGCAGTAAAAAAAAATGGCAAAAAGATTGTATTATTCAACTCTTCCATTAATACATAACTAATACATAGTGTCTGAAAAGTAAATGTCTTAAAATACTGTCAAGGAAGCAAAGATAAAACCTGATTCCCATAGAACGATGATCATTCCACCAAAACACCATACAAAACCTATCTTAAGCATATGAGCACACATACATCCAGAGAGGGAGGAGAGAGAGCACAAATCACACTATTTATGTTGAATTACATTTAAGCAAAGATAATTAAAAACATCCTCATGGTTGACGGTACCCCCATGATCCAGCGTGCTCTCTACTTCTATGTTGCATAGACACTTTTCCCTGCTCTGATAGGTCCATCTTTGCCATCTCCATCATAAGGACCCCTTTGTGGGCTTCCAACTGAATATTACTCCAGGTAACTTACAAATCCTACTTGCCCCAAAGTGACAAGGAAAGTCATTCCAGGCCCATTGATCTTCGATATTAACAAGAACAACACAGTCTTCTTCCCTAAAGTCATTGGGTTCACCCTCATGCCAGAATCTGAAAGAGAACAATGACATTATACAATCTGGAGAGACAGGTGGAATAACAGAGTAACAATAGTGCAGGGACAGAGCTGCAACCTGCACGACAAGAGTCGCCAGCCAGATGGAGCTACTGGGCACTTGAAATGTGACTTCCAACCCTGGCAGTGGGGGCACACGCCTTTAATCTCAGTACTCCAGAGGCAGGGGGTAGGCAGATCTCTTAGTTTGAAGCCATCATGATTTACAGAGTGAGTTCCAGGGCAGCCAGGGATACACAGGAAACCTTGTCTCTAAAACCAAAAACCAACTAACAAAACAAACAAAAACCTCAGCATGGTACTAGCATAAAAGCAGACTGAGGGATCCATGGCACAGAATGCAGGAATCATAAGAAAGTCAGCATTCCTACATCTGCCTGGGTTTTTGTTTTGTTTTGTTTTTCAGCGAAGCCAACAACGAAGATGGGAGGAAAGAGCATCTTTGACAAATGGGGCTGGCAGGACTGGATAACTAACTGTAAAACAATGAAACCGAATTCTTGCTTCTCACCTCACAGAGCTCAACAATAGATGATGAATCAAGGACCTCAGATAAAACCTGATGCCCTGATCCGATAGAGGGAAAGTAGGGATGCTCTCAAAGTCATGGGCACAGGACTTTGTGAACAGGACTCTAGTGGGAAAGGCATTAAGACCAATACTAATAAATGGGACTTCATGGAAGTAGAGAGCTTCTGTAAACCACATGACAGCACCATTTAAGCGGAGAGGCAGCCTACAGAGGGGAGAGGATATTATCAGCTATGCCTCTGACAGAGGGTTAGCAAATAGAATATACAAAGAACTGAAAGGGAAATGGGTAAACACCAGGAGAACAAATGGGGTTTGAAACCAAGTGGAGTACTCTCAAAGATGAAGTACAAATGGCAGAGAAATGTCTTTAAAATGCCCAAGATTCTTTGCCATTGGGGCAATGCAGGCTAAAACTGCTCTGAGATTTTATCCTGCCCCAGTCAGAATTCCTAAGATCCAAATAAAAAAAAAATGAAGGCAAACGTTGGCATACATGCAGAGAAAAAAGAATACCCATTCATTGCTGATAGGGGTGAAAACTGGGACAGCCACTATGGAAATCCATGTGATGTACCCTCAAAAGGCTAAAAGTACAACCAGTATGTGATCCAGCTATATTGTTCTTGGGAAATATATCCAAATGACTCTATATCCTCCTGTAGATCTAGATACCCACTAATCCATGTTCATTGCCACTCTATTCACAATAGTAAGGAAAAGAAAATAGCCTAGATATCCATCAGTTATGGAATGGATACTGAAAACCTGGCATATTTACACAGTGGAATATTATTCAGCTATTAACAAAAATTAAATGATGACATTTACAGGATGGATCTGGAAACAATCATCCTGAGCAAAAAACCCAGACAAACAGACATATAGTTAGACAGACAGACAGATTTAGAATGAAATTATCCTATAAGTTACCCCTATTAGACACCTCAGGCTGACAAATAAAAGGCCTAGTGCCAGGAATGGTTTACCTCCTTTGGATTTGTTGTCCAATGAGGTCCAACAGACATCTAAATATTACAGCTTATTACCAGTGTTAGTGGTTGCCCTCCAGAACTTCATAGCGTGACCCTATTAGCAAGGATAACACAGATTCAAGCCACATAAATAAAGCCGATGCTATCTGAAAGCTTCATCCCTACTGACTAGCTCTTATAGGGCCCGAAGATGCTGTGAATGCTACTGGGGGTTGGGGGTGGGAGGATGATGAGGAGGAGAAGTCATTAGCCTTACTCAGCTGTGCACCTGGCAAGCTGCAATGAATGTCTGGCAAGATATAACCACTGTCACAGTAGTGGTATGAACGTTATAGGAGCAACCAACTTTCCTGGATTTAAGTGCTGCACCGCAGGATGAAGCCTACATCTGACACCAGTGTCAGCCCAAGAGCTTGTGGCATGGTGGAGACCTTACACTATTAGTATGAGAAATGTACATAGTGCTAAAACAGCTCCTAATGACATATCATTAAGACCGTAGATTAGTGCATCCTTCTATCTTCATCAGAGATGATTCTGTTTATAGTAGATGAAGGTTAACAGAGACCCACAGCTGGTTCTAAATGCTCAGCTCTAAATGCGACATCTGTACCACACCCCATCCTCCTGAGGTTCAGGGGATCTTGGTGGATGAAGTGTTAGAGCCGGAGGAGATGGGTGACCACAAGGAAATAGTGTCCTCCAGACACAGCATGGCGGCTGTACATATGAGCTCACCGTGACTATGGAAGTACGCACAAACCTTGTGCAAGCTCAAGGTGTATCAGACCCCAGCATGGAGAATGGAGGTGGGCACAAAGTCCCATTGCTGGCCTTAGGAACTGATAACTTCTGGGAGGGGGGAGAGTCAACTGTAAGAGTGTGGCCCCTGGTAAACCTTCCACCATAATATATGGGCAACACCAAATGGATGAGAAAATGCAAGATGACACAAAATTGGGTGGGGAGGGAGGCACAAATATGAACAAAACACATTGTTTGAAAATCTCAAATAAAAGAACTAATTTTAAAAGAGAAAGAAAGAAATGTGGTTTCTCTATACTGAGGTATCCTTTAAGTGTTAAGTGCACATGGCTGTACTATATTAAATACATTATTAATAACTGATAACATATTATTAAAGTGGGAGGTGGTGGCACATACCTTTAATCCCAGGACAGCCAGGGCTGTTACATGGAGAAATCCTGTCTGGAAAAGTCTATTTATATTATTACCATAAATTTTACTAATTTTTCCATTTTGGGTGTGTGTGTACTTGTTGTTATTCTATTTGAAACACAGTCTTGCTTTTTGTAGCTATGGCCTCCCTAGAACTCTGTGTGTGTTCCTATACTATTATTTATCAAAATGACAATCCTAAACACTTTTTCACATTACTTTCCTGTTATTTGTTCTTTTGTCAGCAATGTATGATTAAAAATACTGAACATTTTGCTGAAGTAATTATGCAGTGGGAACATAGCATATCGAGATTGCTCAACTGCCCGTATCCTGTCGAGTAAGTCCTTACACTGGTGTGCCCTACTTTAAAATGAGTTCTCCTTGCCATCTCTTCTCACCTTTGCCTATAAATGCCATTAGCCCCAACCAAAATACTCACACCATGTGTGGCTTAAATGGCGTCTGATCTACCCACTGCCACAGACCTTCCGTGTTCTGATCAGTAAGTCCCAGGAAATAGGGAAATTGTCTGTCCAAAAGCCGAGTCATAAAGTTCTGCAATACAAAATATACATTTTTGTAAGTGCTCTTGGGTGATGTCCATTAGGCTGATAAGGAGGGAAGAGGTCAGGAGATTATGGGTTAGGTGTAAACATCACGATATTAGGTAAGTCTGTCCTCAAACCTGCTTAAAATAGTAGAGGGATCCTACTCACCAAACCCTGAGTCTTCTGACAAGTAGAATCACCATGAAGATTAAGCAATACTGTATTGACAACACCCTTAGCACATGCTAAATAGGTTTGATGTTTTTAGAGACTTAAAAAATAAAAGAAAACAAAAACGATTCCCCCAGACTCAATCCCACAGTGTCATCCCCAGCTCTGCAGTAGAACACCCATGGCATCCTTCCCTGACATCCCTGTTCCCATCTCCTATGGAGCCCACAGATCTTCCCCTTCTAACTTTCCTCCTCCACTTTTTGCCTTGTTTTAGACCCCAACAATAGTAGGCACCCCCTAATAACCCACACCCCAGCAATAGTAGGCACCCCCTGATAACCCAAAGGTGGCTCCTCCCAGGGCAACAAGTAGGCTGAAGGTAGACCCACACCTCTCCTGAGATCCACTCCCCCACTCTCATCCCCAGCTCTGGGGTAGGAAACCTGCTGTGCTCTCCAATTCCTCTCTGACCCCACCCCCAGTGGATCACAAAGATCTCCTCCAACCTTCCTTCCCCTAACTCATCCCAGTATCCCAGCCTCCAACACCAGCAGACATTGCCTTTGAACACACCAGTGAAGCAGGCCAGAAAACAGACAACACACAGCTATGAAATTCTCTGAAAATCCTAAGAGGAAACAGAAACTAATGGGGGAAAATACTCACCAACAAAGACAAAGACAAATCCAGAAACCAGCACATAGACATATAATTACCCCAAACTCAAATGCCTAGAAACCAACATAGAAATAACAGTCAGGGCACTATGTCTCCAGTAGAGCTCAACTATTCTGCCTTTAAAGAAATTCAGAAAAACACAAACAAAAAAATGAAGGAAATTAATAAATCTATTTAATAATTCAAGCAAACACAAAAAAGTTAAAGGAAGTGAGTAACATTGTTCAAGACCTGAAAATGGAAATTGAAGCAATAAAGAAATCACAAAATTAGGAAATTCTGAAATAAAAAAATTAGGAATCTGAACAGGAATTATGGTGGCAAGCTTTACCAACAGACTACAAGAGATGAAAGAGAGAATCTCAGGTGCTGAAGACACAAGGAACAGATCCATCAGTTAAAGAAAATGTTAAATCCAAAAACTCCTGACACAAAACAGCCAAGAACTCTCTCTGGAACACTTTGCAAAGACCAAACCTAAGAATGATAGGTATAGAAGGAGGAGAAGAAATCCAGCTCCAAAGCCCAGAAAATGTCTTCAACAAAATCGTACAAGAAAAAATTCCTAACCTGAAGAAGGAAGGCCCAGAAATAAAAGAAAAATTTCTTAACCTAATAAAGAAGATGCCTATATAAGCACAAGAAGCATATTAAGCACCAACTATATTGAACCAGAAAAGAAATTCCCTTCACCACATAGCAACAAAATCACTAGACAAACAGAACAACAAGAGAATATTAAGAGCTGCAAGGAAGAATGACCAAATAACATATCAAGGCAGACCTATTAGAATTACATCTGACTTCTCAGTGGAGACTATAAAAGCCAGAAGGGCCTGGATAAATGTGCTGCAGACTCTAAGAGACTGCAGATGCCAGCCCAGACTACTATACCCAGGAAAGCTTCCAATCATCATAAATGGAGAAAACAAGATATTCCATGACAAATCACATGTAAACAATATCTATCTACAAATGCAGCCCTACAAAAGGTGCTAGAAGGAAAACTCCAAACTAAGGAGGTTAACTATACCCCTGAAACACAGGAAATTAAAAAAAAAAACCTCATACCAGCAAAATCAAAATAACAGAAACACACATCATCACCATCACCAACAACAAAATGACAGGAATCAACAATCATTAGTCATTGATATTTCTCGATATCAATGGACAATTCCCCCCAATAAAAAGATACAGACTAACAAAATGGAAGAGAAAAAAGGACCCATCCTTCTGCTGCATACAAGAAACACACCTCAACATCAAGCATTGACCCTACCTCAGGGTAAAGGATTGGAAAAAAGGTATTCCAAGCAAATGGACCTAAGAAGCAGGCTGGTGTAGGTATTTTAATAAGTAACAAAATAGACTCCAAACCAAAACTAATCAAAAGAGATGGGGAAGGACACTACATACTCATCAAAGGAAAAATCCACCAAGATGACATTTCTATTCTTAACGTCTATGCCCCCAAAACAAGGGCACCCAAATTTGTAAAAGAAGCACTACTATAACTACTGCAGCTTAAATCACATATTGATTCTAAAACACTGATAGTGGGGGATTTCAACACCCAGTTCTCACCAATGGACAGGACATCCAGACAAAAACTAAGCAGAGAAATACAGGAGCTACCAGACACTGGAAACCAAATGGACCTAACAGAACATTTCACCCAAACACAAAACAACATACCTTCCTCTCAGCACTTCACAGAACTTTCTCCAAAACTGATCACATACTCAGATGCCAAGCAAGTCTCAGCAGATACGGAAAAATTTAAGTAACTCACTGCATCCTATCAGACCACCACTGATTAAAACTGGATACCAACTGCAACAGACACAAGAGATAGCTTATAGACTCATGGAAACTGAAAAACTCTACTGAATAAAAAATGGGTCAAGACAGCAATGAAAAAGAAACTAAAGACTTTCTAGGAGCCAATGAAAATGAATGCACAACCTATCTAAGCTTATGGGACACAGTAAAAGTTGTAGTAAGAGGGAAGTTCGTAGCACTAAGTGCCTACCTAAAAGATTGGAGCGATTTTATACTAGCAACTTAATAACACACCTGAAAGCTCTAGAACAATAACAAAAAAATCACACCCAAGAGGAGTAAATGGCAAGAAGTAAACAGAGGGCTGAAATCAATAAAATAGAAACAAAGAGAACAATACAAAGAATCAATGAAACTAAGAGTTGGTTCTTTGAGAAAATCAACAAGATAGACAAATCCTTTTTCAAGCTAACTAAAAGACAGAGAGAATATCCAAATTAACAAAATCAAAACCAGAAAGTGTCAGGGAGGGAAACAGACACTGAGGAAATCCAGAGAATCTAAAGGACATACTTTAGAACACTGTACTCCACCAAATTGGAAAATCTAAAAGAAATGGGTAATTTTCTTGATAGCTACCACTTAACCAGAGCTAAATCAAAGATCAAACAATTTTTATAACTTTTTTATTTAAATTTGAAACAAGCTTGTTTTACATGTCAATCCCAGTTCCTATACCCTCACATCCTCCCCTGTCCTCCCCACCAACCCCCATCCCATCCCCTTTATGCTCCCCAGGGAGGGTGGTGCCTTCCATTGGGGAGTCTTCAAACAGATAATTTAAGTATACCTATAACTCCTAAAGAAATAAAGTCCTTAAAAGTCTCCCAAGGGGGAAAAAAGCCCAGGGCCAGATGGTTTTAGAGCAGAATTCTACCAGACTTTCAAAGAAGAGTTAACGCCAATACCCCTCAAATTATTCCACAAAATAGAAACAGAAGGAACACTTCCAAATTCATTTTATAAGGCCACATGCAAACCACATAAAGACTCAAGAAAGAAAGAGAATTTAGACCAATTTCCCTGATGAGCCATCGATATAAAATATGCTTTATAATATACTTGGAAACCAAATCATAAAATACATACACCAAGATCAAATAGGCTTCATTCCAGAAATGAAGAGATGGTTAAACATATGAAAATGATAAAATGAGTGAATGTAATTCACCATATAAACAAACTGAAAGACAAAAAGAAAACAAAACAAAAACATATAATCATCTCACTAGATGTGGAAAAAGCCTTTGGCAAAATCCAACACTCCTTCATGATAAAAAGTCCTAGAGAGATTAGGGATACAAGGGAAATAGCTAAACATAATAAAGGTAATCACAGCAAGCCTATAGCCAATGTCAAACTAAATGGAGAAAAACTCAAAGCAACTCTATTAAAATCAATACAAAGTTGTCCACTCTCTCCATAGATATTCACTATAGTACTTGAAGTTTTAGCTATAACAGTAAGATAACTGAAGGAGATAAGGGGGGAACAAATTGGAAAGGAAGAAATCAAAATATTATTTGCACATGATATGATAATATACATAAGTGACTCTAAAAATTCTACCATATAACTCCTACAGTTGATAAACACTTTCAGTGAAGTGGCTGGATACAATAATAACTCAAAAAGATCAGTGGCCCTCCTATATACAAGTGACAGATTAAGAAAAAATCAGGGAAACAACTTTCACAATAACTTTAAAATATTATAAAATATAGTAGGGTAACTCTCACCAAGCAAGTGAAAGAATTGTGTGGTAAAATGTTCAAGTTTTTGAAGAAAGAAATTGAAAAACATATCAGAAGACAGAAAGATCTCCCATGCTCATGGATCAGTCAGGTTAACAGTAAAAATGACCATCTTGACAAAAGCAATCTACATATTTAGTGCAATCTCCACCAAAATTCCAACACAATTCTTTACATACCTTGAAAGACAATTCTCAACTTCTTATGGAAAAAGAAAAAACCTAGGATAGCTAACAGAACTGCTAGAGGTATCACCATCCCTTATTTCAAGGTGTACACCAGAGCTATAGTAATAAAAATAACATGGCATTGTCATAAAAACAGACAGATTGATCAATGCATCAAATTAATCAATTGAACTAAAAAGACCCAGACAAAAATACAAACACTATGGACAGCTAAATTTTGATGATAAAGCCAGAAATATATACTGGAAAAAAAGAACAGCTTCTTCAAAAAATGGTCTAATTGAATGTCTGCCTATAGAAGAATGAAAATAGATCCATATCTGTTACTCTTCACACAACTCAACTCAAGATAGATTAAATAACTCATTATAAAACTGGATACATATAAAGTTGAGTATTATCCTTTCAAAATCAGTGAAGAATTGTTCTGGGATTTTGATGGGGATTGCAGTGAATATGTAGATATATGGAAAAACAAAAGGCCCAGGGTAGCCAAAACAACCTTGTACAATAAAGAAACTTCAAGAGGCATCACCATCCCCGACTTCAAGCTCTACTATAGAGCGATAGTCCTGAAAACAGCTTGGTATTGGCACAAAAATAAACAGGTAGACCAATGGAATCGAATTGAACATCCTGATATTAACCCACACACCTATGAACATCTGATTTTTGACAAAACAGCTAAAGGAGGAAAGCATCTTCAACAAATGGTGCTGGCACAATTGGATGATGGTGTGTAGAAGACTCCAGATATACCCATGTCTATTGCCATGCACAAAACTCAAGTCCAAATGGATCAAAGACCTCAACATAAATCTAGGCACACTGAACCTCTTAGAAGAGGAAGTGGGAGGTACCCTTGAACAAATTGGTACAGGAGATTGCTTCCTGAACATAACTCCAGTAGCACAGACACTGAGATCAACAATTAACAAATGGGACCTCCTCAAACTGAGAAGCTTCTGTAAGGCAAAGGACATAGTCAACAAGACCAAAAGGCAGCCCACAGAATGGGAAAAGGTCTTCACCAACCCCACATCTGACAGAAGGCTGATCTCCAAAATATACAGAGAACTCAAGAAACTAGTCAACAAAACACCATATAACCCTATTTAAAAGTGGGGTACAGAACTGAATAAAGAATCCTCAATAGAGGAATCCAAAATGGCTGAAAGACACTTAAGAAAGTGCTCTACATCTTTAGCCATCAGAGAAATGCAAATCAAAACAACTCTGAGATACCATCTTTTTCCTGTCAGAATGGCTAAAATCAGAAACACCAATGACAGTTTATGCTGGAGAGGATGTGGAGAAAGGAGTACACTCCTCTACTGCTGGTGGGAGTGCAAACTCATACAGCCATTTTGGAGATCAGTATGGCGGTTCCTCAGGAAAATGGAAATCAGTCTACCACAGGACCTAGCAATCCCACTCTTAGGCATATACCCAAATGATCCACATCCATGCAACAAAGACATCTGTTCATCTATGTTTATAACAGCATTATTAGTAATAGCAAGAACCTGGAAGCAACCTAGATGCCCCTCAGCTGAAGAATGGATAAAGAAGATGTGGCACATTTACACAATGGAGTACTACTCAGCAGGGGGTGGGGGAGACAATGGAATCTTGAAATTCAAAGGCAAATGGATGGAACTTGAAGAACCATCCTGAGTGAGGTGAGAGGTAGTAGTATACATCTTTAATCCTTGGACTCAGCATTAAGAGATAGATGGATCTCTGTGAGTCCAAGGCCACCCGAGTCTACACAAGAGTGAATCAGTCTAAAAGAGTATTATAGCTCATACCCTTAATCCCAACGTTGGGGAAGTATATAAGACAGAAGCAGGGTCTCAGAGAGACATTCCTTCTCCAGCCATACTGAGGAGAGGTTACAGTCTGAGGCTAGGTGAGAGCTCGTAAGGACAGGACCAGCCCTTTCAGTCTGAGGTAGAAGTAAGAAGATAGTGACTGGTGGTTTAGCTTTTCTGACATTTATCTTGAAATTTGAACACCAGTATCAGTCACTGGGTCATTTTATTTATTTGTGTTACAGAGGGATCAGTTATGGGAGGAGAAGAGATGGAGGGAGAGAGTGTGGGAAGAGACAGCTATAATTGGGAGGGGCATTTGTCGGGTGGTATGAAATGGTACAGTGAAAACTTCCTGAAATCCATGAAGATGATCCTAATGAAGACTCCTAGCAATGGGATACAGAGTCTCAACTGACCATCTCTTGTAGACAGGTGAGGCTTCCAGAGGCTTCCAGGTGGGTTATATTCAGTTGAGTTGTTGGCAAGAAAGGTCTCTTGGAAAACCCCAAACAACCCAAGCTGATGCTAAAGCAAAGGGTTGTTCTCTGTAAACTGGCAGTGGGTTCTACATTGCCAAGGACAATATCCATACAAATTCACTGAACTAAGAGAGATCAAACCAGTGCCTACTTGGAACCTTCATCCCTACTTTCTAGTCTTTTGGGTTCTGAAAGAATCAACCCCACCACAGCACCTTTGGCCTACAATCTGTCCCATCTGAAAAACACGCAAGGGCAATGGTGGCACAAAACTTGTGGGAGTAACTAACCAATATCTGATTTGACCCAGACCCAACACTACTTGGCTAACTAGAACCAGAGACTATATGTCCCAGAATCCTAGAGTAAAACCAAATAAAATTATTCCCGATGATACTCTGCTATACTAATAGATCAGTATCTTACCCAGTCATCATCATAGGGGCTTACTCTAGCAGTAGATGGAAGCAGATGGGAGAGATCCACAGCCATACACTATGCAGAAAGAGACTCTAAATTTGAGGTATCCATCAATCCCGCCCCCTTCTCAGAGCTCAGGGAATCCCAAAGAGGAGGTAGAAAGATTGTAAGAGTCAAGGGGGATGGAGGACAACAGAACAAGACCTAAACCAAATAAGCAAGGTGCATGTGAGGCCATAGGGACTGAAGAAGCAAGCACAGGGCATAATGGGTCTACAGCAGATTCTCCGCATATATATTATAGCTATTAGCTTAGTATTTTTCTGGGACTCCTGGCTGTGAGGAGTGTGGGTCTCTGACTCTTTTGCCTGCTCTTGAGACTCTTTCCTTCCCATGGGGTTACTTTGTCCAGCCTCAATATGAGGGCTTTCACCTTATCTTATTGTTCTGTCCTGTATGGCCATCACCTCTTGGACACCTGCTCTTTTCTGAAGAGGAAATGGAACAGGAATGAAACTGGGGGAGAGAGAAAGTTGTTGGGGGCCTAGGAGGAGCAGGGTTCAGGAACTGTGGTTGGGATGTATTGTATGAGAGAAGAATCTATTTTCAATAAAAAGGAACAAAGACATGATGTGTTCTATATAATTCCTCGGGTGTATTATCAGAAAAAGGGTAAATTATGCTATAATGTATGTTGGACTTTCTTATTACGAAAAGCACAGTTGAAAACCAGAGGTTAAAAAAAGAAGGAATTGGGGACAGGAAGAAAAGGCTTTCTAGGCTGATGAAGAAGAGGAGGGAAGGATACACAGGGAGCCAAGAAATCTCTTCTCTACAAAGAGATGTAAGACAACAAAATAACCGGTGGCCCCGGTTAGCTTTTACTGTCTACTCACACAGCCTAGAATTACTTGAGAAGGGAGTCTCAGGTAAGAGGCATCCAAATCAGAATGGCTTGTGGGTGTGTCTGTGGGGAGGTGTCTGTGGGTGTGTCTGTAGGGAGGTGTGTGGATTGTTAATTGACACAGGGGTACCCCAGCCTACTGTGGACAGCACCATTCCCTGGGCAAGTGGTCCTGGGCTAAAAAGAAACTAGCTAAGCATGTGGCTTTGAGTGGGCCAGAAAACAGTGTTCCTCCTTGGTTTCTGTTTCAAGTTCCTGCATGAATTCCTGCCCTGAATTCCCCTCATGAGGGACTATAAGCTGAAATAAACACTTTCCTCTTGGAAGTTACTTTGGGTTGTGTTGTCACGGCAACACAATGGAGCGGGAGCATCAGTGTAAGCTGAGCTGATACATACCTGCTCTGCTTCGGTGTTGATGGTCGCCAGATGACTGCCCATCCCTGAGCAGTTCCTCTCGCTCTCATGCCATGTCTGGTTGTCATTAAGGGGGAAGTAACAGTTAAACTGGAAGGCTATCCAGCCATCAGGACAACAGTTCCAGGTACCTCCTCAGATGAGAATGGAAATGGGCATTAGTTACAAAGGAGCATTTCACTTGTGACAGATGCACACTTAACTTACTACAAGTACTACCTTAGAAGACGTTAACATGGTTCAGTATCCTTACATGTATGTGCTTTCCAGAGCTAGCAATGTGGCTCAATGGTAAAGTACTTTCCTAGAACGTGAAAAGTCCTGAGTTTGATACTTAGCAAAGAAAGAAAAGAATTGAGAGGGGGGAGGGGAGAGAGAGAGAGAGAGGGAAAGAGAGGAAGAGAGAATTTTTAATTTAAAATTAAGCAAAATGTTCCTATAACAAAGTCTTTTTGCAGGACATTTTATTTGGGAAAAAGCAAAGAATATGCAAAACTCAAGAATTCCTTAGTTCTCTGTAGCTTTATAAATTCCACAATATAAAGAAATAGGTATCTCAGCAAAGTTATTTAAACTGAGAAGAAACTGTCCTCATGATATACCTGAATCAAAGTAAAATTGACTGAAGTTCGTGTTGTTATGTTTCAGATGTCAAAAATACCAATCTAGGGTAATGATGCAGACCTGTAATCTTAGCTCTTAGGACACAGAAACAAGACTCTAGGCCAGCTTGGGCTACATAGTAAGACCCTGTCTCCAAAAAGTAAAAAAAAACAAGCAAACAAAAGCAAGATCTGTTGATGGGGAGCAATTACCCAGCATGTACAAGGCCCTGCACTCCATCCCCAGCACCACAAAAATAAACTAAAGGTGTTGCACTACTAGACTACAGTCACAAGAAGTCATTCTGTCCCAATTGACTGATACTCATCCTTGTAGCAAGTTCTCATGTTGTGTTACATTGTTCCTTTCTGACTTACTCCAGTCTCACATTCTGTTAACATTGTTTCTTTCTGACTTACTCCAGATTCATGTTGTTACATTGTTCCTTTCTGACTTACTAAGGTCTCATGTTCTGTTACAATATTCCTTTCTGACTTACTCCAGTCTCATGTGTTACATTTTTTTCTTTCTGATTTGCTATGGATGTTCTTTAAAGGCTGAATTGAAGGCGTTTCCTCTACTACCTGTAGCTCCAGGCTCTGGCTCCCCTCGGACACATGTTAGCCTTGTGTGGTACTCTGAGAGCTTCACCATTTCTGTTCTTCTTTCCCATCGTGAAAAGTAACGGTGAGTCACTGTCAGGCAGGAAAAAAAAGTTATTCCCTGTGTAGCCACTGATTTAGAAAAGTGAACCGATCTCCCCACCCTTCTCCTACCCTTGCAGTTAAGGTTCCCACACCCTTTTTCTTTCCTATGCTATTCTGTCATCCCAGGTAAATTCATTGGAAGCACCTTCAGAAAGCTAATATTTTATAATCGTCTTATCCACTTTGTGATTACATTGGAAGTTTTGGAATCTTTTGGGTGCATGCCATTTTCAGTTTATTCTATCAGAATGTGTGTGAGAGGAAGGATTTTAGTAAACATTGGGCTAGTTCTACAAAGTTTTATGAACTTCGTGAGTTTAGTAATATTTTCATTATATTTCAAGTACTTGAAATGTAATCAAATATTAAAAATAAAAATAAAATAAATGCACAGGTTGGTAAACTACCATAATGTGAACACTTTGGGCAAGGACTGCCAAGTTCAAGAAATAGAATGCTGTCAACACCCCAGGTAGCCATTATACCCCAGACACAGCCCAATCTTCCTTTGTGGTTAATCATCTTCACCCTGTGCTGTGCTTTGCAGTTCCTGCCTGGAACCATACAGATCAGAATGTCCTTCTGAGATTCTCTCGGAATGAACTCAGCTGACATGTGTCCTTTGGTGCTGACTTACACTCAGCATTGTTTCTGAAACAATATTGCTGCCCATGGTTACTGCTCATCCATTTTCATAACTAGAAAGTGATCTATTATCTTCACACAGCTTCTAGCACATTTCTTGCTTCCAGAGTTTGGCTGACATGAACTGTGCTACTCTGAGCATTTTTGACATTGTATCCCAAAGCGACTAAGTATGCATTTCTGTTACTGGTGGTAGTTACATGCATGGCAAATGGGAAAGCTTTCCAAACAGGCTTACTACTTTGTGTTCTCTCCTGTGTCTTTATCCTCAGATGCTAAACTTTTAGTCATTCCCATTCTGGTGTTTTACAGTGTTGACTCATTGTGAATTGCAGTTTTACTTCCCTAACAACCAAGGAGGTTGACAGGTTGTGTTTGCAATCTTTTTATTGTCTCTTCTCTATAATGTCTACTTAAGACTTTGTCCATTTTTTTATTATATTGCTGACATGTTCCCAATTGTTTTGACAGATTACTATACATTCTGCACATTAATCCAGTACAAATATTCTGTCCTGTAGAGTTCTGTTTTCATTACAGTGGGCTGTTCTTTGTGCATAAGATCCAAGAAACCAATTTCATTTGTTAAACATAGTCAATGATGTCTAAAACATTAGTTTAACAAAACTCTACTTTCCCCATAATTCTTAAATATCTCCCTTTATTTTAGATAAGGAATTACTTATGTAGAGTCCATATCTCAACTATCTATTCTTTCCTCCAGTCTATTTGTCTTAGACCTACATTGTATTAGTCCAGTCATAACAACCTTATCTTAAAGCTTGATATCGGATAGAACAAGACTTTCTATGGGGTCAGTGGTGCTGATGGCTTCATGGATGCTTGTTTGTCCCCAATTTTCAGGTGGGCACATTTAATACGTATAGCTTTTAATTAAATGTGCTTCAACAAGTGCTTTATTTGGAAGCAAACAGAGCAATCTTACATAGATTGGAAAATCAACTGTATAGCTCTAATGTTAAGCCAGGGGGGGGGGGGAGATGCATTGTATGTGGATAAACTGAGGATAAGTGAAGCTTTGGGCATGCATGTTGGAAATCCTTGGGGAAAATTATTCAAGATGAGCTTCGTTTGTGTATAACTTACCCAAACAACTTGCTGTGAAGCAAGCACTGAGAAGCGAGATGAAAACAATAGCCAAGACCCAAGGGGCCAACTGGGGGTGTCGGGCCCCTTTCCCTAAGACAGAAAGAAAAATAAGTGAGTTTCCTCTCTGCTGTGAGGGAAGCCAAGATTATCGAGCCTTAGGCTAAGTATGAGCATGCAGAAGGTATTTGAGGAGTACAGGAGACTTAAATATTTCCTGTGAATAAACCAATCTTAGAATCTGCTAGTAAATAAAGAAAAACATAAACTTTTTAATAAAGGTTTTTTTTCTAAGCAGAACATAAAAACAAAAGCCATAAAAATTAAAGCTTCTATATAGCATAAATAATGGAAAACATGCACATGCATGTACACACACACGTACACACACAAGGAAAAGAAAGCCCTTGTTGTAATATCACTATCAAGCACACATGAATTTCTAAAATCAGTTCAAAAACAGAGCAAAATTATGAGCAGTATATTTAATCTGCTGAGACTGTCAGTGGTCATCAGACAAATGAACGTGCATTTCATTGGAGAACTACAAACTAAAGGCAAGGTTTTTCACATTGATTCAAAAAGCATACTGGAAGTATGCAGTGTTAGCCCAACTGAGAGAAAGCACTCAGGAGAGGAGATTGCTGAGGCTAATCCCTAAGACCCCCCCCCAACCACCAATGAGCAGCACTTGTCCATTCTTGACTTTTTTATTTCATTTATTTACATATTTATTTATTAGTGTGTGTGCACCTACCATGGTGCACGTGTGAAATCAGAAGACAACTTGTGAGGGCTGGTTCTTTCCCTCTACCATCTGGGTCCTCAGGCTTGATGGCAAGTGCTGTCATCTATGGAGGCACCTTGATGACCCAGCATTAATCCATTTGTAAATGCATTGCATTTCTGTACCAACTTCAAGCTAGAACTCTATGCCACAAATACAACTGCATTTATTTGTATAAAAGCATATTCCTAGCAGTATTTTTTTCTACCATATCTGGTACAATAGGCATATAATCCCAACCATTCAGGAAGTGGAGAAGGACTAAATTCAAGGGCTGCCTGGGGCTAACCCACAAAATACAATGAAATTCTGTGTAGAAATTAAAAGTAAAAAAAGGGTTGATGGTATATCTCAGGGCCAGCACACTTACTTCCCTAGGATGGGTAGACATTGCTTCTAGTATCCAGTACAAAACAAAATCAAAACCAAGCAAGCAAAGCAAAGCAAAAAACAAACAAACAAACAAAAAAACCAACAGTGTCTTTTAGGACTATAGTACATTGTGGTCCTGTTGAAATTAGCTATAGCAGACTGATGAGATTTTAAGCAAGACTTAAATTTTAAACATACTTTAACATTTTTACTATTTTTATTACTAAAGCATTTTAAGCTATTCTTTGATAATTTCATACATCTAAACAATGTGTCTTGATCATACCCATCCTTAAGTCGCCCCACCTCACCCTCCCATTCCCATCCCCAGCAAGTTCCCACTTCCCCGTGCATGTTCTCTGCTTTTTTTTTTTTTTTTTTTTTTTTTTTTTTTTTGTAGCTGTTGTTGTTTTTGTAATTCACTAAGCCCACAGAGTGCTGTCTGCTGGAATACTGACTGATCTTGTGCAGGCAGCCATAGCTGCTGGGACTTCATGGCTACAATGACCATATCATATCCAGAAGATGTATCTATAGCTTGCTTATTATATTGTGTAATTAATATGATAAAGCGCTACTTAGCAGTCTCATTGTGCAAACCCAGTAGCATCACTTAACAGGAAACCAGATAGAGCCTCTGGTATATCATGAGCTATGTTTGCTATAGGTCTTCTTCCCCTCAAAGCAATCTTCCAAAGTATTTATCATTTTCTTGTTATCCCATTTCTTTTTATATTCTTTATGTCTTCTCTTGGTTCTCTCTGATTTAGTGTCTGTTGTGCAGCCTATTGGGATTTATTTATGTCTTTTCTCTTTACCAAGGGTATCTTCATTTTGTTCTCATTTCTGTCATCTCTGCACTGAATTAACTCATATTTTAAAGTCATAGTCATAAATATTTCTAACTAGTTAAATGTGAAAGGGGCTGGACTTGATAGCACATCAGCTGTCATCTCAGCCCCCAGAAATGGAAAGCAAGAAGATCCAGTTAGAGGCCAGCCTGGGCTACACAGAGAATTCAAGGCCAGCCTTACTAAATAGGTAGACTTTGTCTTGAGGGTGGGGAGAGAAAGAGACTCACATTTCCTTCGATTTTCTTCTAGCTCCATTATGTGTACCAGGAGACTCGTCTCTCTTCTACTTCTTCACATTCAGAAACATTTAAAACTTGACATCAGTGCATCTGACCTATTCCGGTAAGATCAGTAAGTGCCAGTAGAAGGAAGCTGAGAAGAAGAAATCTTCAAACAATGAGGTTTCCTCTAAGGTACTCCAGCAGATGAGGCAAAGAGAAAAAGGAAATTGAGAAAGCAACTCCAAAACGGTCAATAGAAACTTCCAGAAGTGTGTCATGTAAGATTTCTCAATGTGTTTTTGTTAAGTCATATATCATGTTTTCAAAAGTAGTAAACGTTTGAGGTAAGATGTGGCTTGGAGAATTCTGTGAGCTCGACGAGATGTGCCCAGGATGGCAAGAGAAACACTTTTAACATATACTTTGTGCACAAGCACATGTAAGGATGTGAAAGCCTTTGCTTTAGAACTGAGGAAGAGGGCAGTGAAGCTGTTGGGATCTCAAGCTCGTCCCAGGTAAGAGAAAATAGGCTCCTGTGGCAAAGGTAAAAAGGTTGCATGAAAAAACGCACCATGGTGATCCCTGGCTCCACCTACAGGATTGTTAAAGAATGAATGTTTATGTTCCTCCAAATTTTGTTTGCTGAAGCCATAGGCACTTCCCTTCCGTTGGTGTTTAGAGGTGGAAGCAGGGGTCTCAGAGAGAGGAGCGTGGCAGGGTCCTGCAGTAGAAGCTTCTCTTCATTTGCAGGAATAGCAAGCAGGCCGGTGTGGGATGTGTTTGATGCATCTCTGTTAAGTAAACAGAAAAGTAAGCCTGTGTGCTCTTGGAAATGCCAAAGATTGTTCATTCGTGAATTAAAACTAATCATGTGGTATTGGCACTTTATGACACCTTCCGTAGGTGCTGAGTCTGTGTCAGTGGTTTATGTTGATGTCTGGGGAGTTGTTGCTTCAATTTTGATTGGTTGGTCAGGATTGGGGAGTTTGGTTTTTTGCCACAGAGTCTCCCTATACCCAGAATGAAGCCTGGGCTGGTTTAAATTACAGTACTCTGGGCCTCCATCTCCAACTGTTAGGATTATAGGTGTGTCCCAGCACACCCAGATCTTAGGCTATATACATTTTTAGTAAGCTTAAAGCAATACAACAATAGCTATAAGGTGCATATGAACGATTTCACAATAGAAATATAATGTATGAAGACTAAATTTCTGACAGAGTGCATGCACAAGCCTCACTGGTATCCCAGACACCATCTGGGGTACCAAGAACAGGTCACTGGTTCCCCCCTACCAGGAAATCCACGTTTAAATTTCAAAAGATTTATGGAAAGGCTGGAAAGGCTCACAAGGACTTGAGTTCAGATCCTGAGCGCCACATGTAAAAATGCCATGGCAGTGGACATCTGAACCTCAGTGCTGGAGGAAGGTGGTGGCAGAGACATTGGGGCCTGCTGGGAAGAAACGCGAGTCTATGCCAAGAACGCCGCTGTGGCTTCTGTGGCTTCACTCTTGGAACACCTTTTCTGATTCAGCAATGAGATCAGACCTCGAGCCCCTTACCATCATGCCTCTACCTCCCTACTACAGCTGTTGCTGGTATTTTCTCCAGTGGTCAATGTCACGTCTTCGTCTGAGGAAGAACCGTGTTCCTGTCTTGAAATGAGCAGGTGTTCCCCACCCCCGCTGCAATGGTTCTAAAATTGTCTCTAGTAAGCGATGCCCTGCATAAGTTACGGAATCATTGTACTTCCACCAAAAACATATGGTGATATTTGCAATGTTCATGCATCCCATAAAATCTGGAAGAACTCCCTAACTCTACACAGTCCCTGCAGAATTAACTAGAAAATGATCATCTTTTTCTTAATCTCTTTAGTTTGTTTATTTATTTACTTATTGGTTATTTATTGATTGTGCTTTAGAATAACCCCAAGAAGGATGGAAAGATAAATGAAATACATGGACTGGAAAGACAGATCAGCATCTGTTTTTCCAGAGGACCCAGGTTCCATTCCTAGTGCCAACGAGGTAGCTAACAACCATTTGTAATTCCAGTTTCAGGAGATCTGCTGCCCTCTTCTGACCACTGAAGAGAATGCATAAGAGACACATGCAACGAAACACCCACACACAAACAAATGAAAATAACAGCATTTCCAGAAAAAGCTTATGGAGAAGCAACAAACTAATGTATTTGCAAAGAAGGAAGAGAGAAATCACCTTTCTATAGAAGTTATGTGTAAAACCAACTTAGAATCCTTTTTGAACTACCTATCTTGTAAGATGACTGGAGTCCATACAAACTCATTCCAATTTTCAAACTGTATTTTTTTTTCATAAGAAACTAAAACTTTCTAAAGAAATTACTGATTTTATGTTATACACTCACACAAATAAGAAATTATGAGCTTCTTAAGGTGTTTGAAGAGAAGTGTAATACAAATTTACCAACTAATTTAAAGGCTCAAGTCACATAAGATGCTAGCATACATACCACTGCATTCTGGTGCTACAAAGTCAAGCTAGACTTCCTGATAAATATGGTACTGGACACTGACACAAGGGAAACTGTCTGAATGTCCCAAACACAGATTCTGGCTTCCCAGATGCTCGGGTTCTAAACCACTGATTCCCATCATGGCATATATTTATTTTTAAATGCCTTTCTTTGAAATTAAACAAAAGTAAATATTGTTTGGATGAAAATCAGTGGTAGGGTAGTTAGCTTGAGCATGTGGTGTTGCTATTTTTAATCTATGCAGATTTTCATTATAGCTAAAGTAGTTTATGTTCAGCTAGAATCTTCAACTCACCCCTGCTTGATCTGGCCATTCCTCCCTCTCCAAACCACACCTTCTCAGAAAGACAGCTAAAAGTGTCTGTGGCTTCTCTCCCAACGTTGCTAGCTGCTCAAGACTCTGCCTAAAAGCATACCATACTTGGGCACAAACCCAGCTTGTAGAGGACCCGTCATCACCCCAGCACCTACAGGCCATATGATTTTTCTCCTGCCTCCTTCCCCCACCTCTATCTCTGGGGACTGGAGTGCTTTGTCAAATAAACCTGGTCCTTTACTTTTTAATTCATCGTATTCTGGCTTACTGCCCCAGTAGAGAAACCTATTAACAAGGGACAGAAAGCCTATGGTTTGCAGCCCTGCCTGTGATGCCCAGGGCCCCTCTTCGGCACATCCTTGGCAATATGTTTCCTAGAAGAAGACACTGAGGTGGAATCTCAGTGCTGCTTCTTGTTTGGTTGTTTTGCTTTTGAGACAGAGTCTCACCATCTATCTCTGACTATCCAAGAACCCAATCTGTAGAACTTTCTCCTACTCCATCTCAAACAAAACTCCTCAAATGGAATGTGCCGCTCTTCTACTTCCTATGGATCTCTATCAATCCTCCTGACTCCCTCTCATTCTCTATGATTTGTTTTCCTGTCAGCTGGTTGCTTGCTCCATCTCTTAACCCATGGTTGACTTTATTTGATACTGTTTACAGTATTTATACAGAAATCTCTTGGATTGAAGATGTGTGCTAGAGCTAATCCACACCACAAGTAGAAAAGCTTTTTCCAGTAAACAATGCAGTCTCGGGGTTCACTGTGGGATCAAATATCCGGCAACAAAGTGGAAAAATTGTGAGAGCTCGAAGGCCAGGAAGTCTGCTGTGAAATGTTGCATCTTAGAATTGACAGGGAGGCTGCACCCATGAGACCTCAATAATATGGCTGCCTAAACAGGACCCAAGCACTTAAGGCACCAATGGGCATTCTATCATGGAAGGGGCTAATCTCACTGGGCCTCACCCCTAGGACTTCAGGCAACTAACAACTGCCAGGATAGAAATTAGTCTGTCCCAGGGATGAGCCCCCAAATTGATTTTCCAATACAAAGTAATCATTTCTAAAATCACATACCTACAAGCTAACTTTATATATCTATGTGTTTATACAAATATGTAATGGTAACAAAGAAAAAAAAGAAACCATGAATTTAAGAGGGTGTGAGGAAGGAGTACATAAATTGGGCAGAAGTGGGGAAAGGGAATTATGCAATTATATTTTTAAAATAAATATTAAATACTAAATTAATATTAACATAATATTAAAATAAATATATTAAATATATAGAACCATGAAAATTTTCTAATGATTCTGAGATAAATACCATGAGTTTCTTACTTACTTTCATAGAAAGTGCTACAAAGGTAAAATAAAAAATAAATAAATTAATTAATTAATTAAAAAGAAAAAAGAAAGAAAATGCTACAAGAGGAGAAGAGGCTTTGTTGATAAAATCTACAATGCCACCTGAACAATTCAGCCTGAAATGTTTTTGATTTGCGAATGAAGCAGCAGGACTTGCGTAGGAGGAATTCAGGATGGAGCTCAAGATGAACAGGAATCAGACACTAGAACAGGAAGTTTGGTTGCTCATGGCAAGATGGTACTTTTTCAACAAGATTGCATTTTAGGGAAGATTATGAAACATGTCGCCAATTTCCCAGTATGACTTTGGTGAGTCACTAGAAAAGAGGAAGATGTCTGGGGATCTAGAGAGACCTCTGATGGATGTAATCAGGCCAGAAAACTTAATGGTTCTCAAATCTCTGGACAAAATCCTCTCACAGCTCAGCTCAGGTCTATTATACCACACTTATCCTCCTTAGTGTTTGAAGGTTAACGTCTGCTATCACAAGGCTGATCCATTCAATGCATTCCCCAGCCCCTCTAGAAGTCTGTCTCCTCTGTACATACACCCAGGAATGAAAGCCTTGCTCTCCCAGAGCTTGCTTGTGTTTGTTGATGGTATTTGTGCTTACATACATTTTCATGTCTATCACATTCAACTGTGAAAGCTGCAGTCAAAGCGGGGGCTCTGCAAAGTGGATCACTGCTTGGACAGCGCCAGGAAAACTAGCAATTGCCTACAACAACTTACGCTGACACAGGCCATCTGTACTCCCTCCCCCCGGGGCCTTCCCTTGCTGTCACCTGTCCCCCCACGGCTCACTGCCCTTTCACCAAAGAGTCCCTTTCATTTCTGTTGGTTTGTTTCATCCCATTTTGCAATCTCAGCTCTCCCTCCCAGATGAACATAGCTGCAAATATATCCTCAGTAAAATACTATTAAAGACCATATCAAAAATATCATCCTCTACAACCAAGTTGGGTCCATCCCAGAGATGCAGGGATGATTCAACATATGGAAGTGAATAAATGTAATTTGCCACATAAATAGACTCAATGACGGAAACCATATGGTTATCTCATTACATTAAAAAACACCTTTAATACAATTCAATATCCCCTCGTGATAAAATTCTCAAGAAACTAAACATACAAAAGACACATCTTAACATAATAAAGACAATGTGTAACAAGCCCATAGATGCCGGACAGAGGGGAAACTCCAAGCATTTCACTGAAGAGTGACAAGGATGTCCATTCTTTCCACTACTGTTCAATGTGGGCTTGAACAAGAGGAGATGACAGAGGGGATGCAAGTAGGGAATGAAGACATCAAAGACTCCCCAAGTAGATAGATGATGACATGAAAGGCCTAAAGATTCGGTCAGAAAGCTACTGCAGCTGATAAATTCGCTCATCAAAGCAGCATGATACAAAATGAACACACAATATAGATTCGGTCAGAAAGCTACTGCAGCTGATAAATTCGCTCATCAAAGCGGCATGATACAAAATTAACACACAATATAGCATCAGCTTTTTTTACATACCAGTGACAAACATACCAAGAAAGAAATCAGGGAAGCAATATCATCCACAATGGATTTTTAAAAAGTCTTGCAATAAATCTAACCAAGGATTTTTTTTTTTACAATAGCAACAAAAATAAAATTATAAAGCGGGGAGGGGGAGGAAAACATACAATGAAAACTTTAAGTCAATGAAGAAACTGAAGGAGATACAAGCACATGGAATGATACCCACCACCCCATGCTCATGGATTGGTCGGATTAATGCAACATGAATAATAAAAACACAGAGACAGATATTGGGGTTAAAGCTGGAGATCAGAAAAGCAAAGCAGTCAGCCAGGAGCTCTTACCTCTACCAAGCCTGAATTGGAGAGTCTATCTTTCCTGTGACTGGAAACTGAGTCTCACAAGCGACCCTTTGCTTCTTATATGCCTCTCTAGTTCTGGGATTAAAGGTGTGAGCTCTGTTTCTCTTTTAGACTAATTAACACTCACGTAGCACTGGGTGACAGAGATCCATCTGCCTTTGTCTTTCCTGAATCCTGGGATTAAAGGTGCATGCCACCACCACCCAACGTCTAGTGCTGTGGCTTGTTTGCATTCCGATCTCCAGGCAAGCTTTATTAAATCATATAGACCACCACAAATTAAATTAGTACTGCAAAAATGACCATCCTACTAAAAGCAATCTACAGATTCAATGCAATCACTATCAAAATGATAATGTAATTCTTCACAGAAACTGGAAAAATAATCTTAAAGTTAATATAGAAACACAAAAGGCCCAGAACAGCCAAAACAATCCTGAGTAAGAACAACGCTGGAAGGATCACCATCCCTGGTTACAAGTTATATGACAGAGCTATAGTAATACAAACAGCATGATATCAGCATAAAAACAGACTCATTTATCAGTGGAGTAAAACTGAGGATAAGTCCACACTCTTTTTTTTCCAAAGAGGCCAAAAAATAGACACTAGCAAAAGAGCCTCTTCAACAAACAGTGCTAGTCAAACTGATAGCTACATGTAGAATAATTAAACTAGGGAGGCAGAGGCAGGAGGAACTCAGAGTTTAAGGTCAGCCTGGTCTACTTAATGAGTTCCAGGTCAACCAGAGACCCTGCCTGGAAAAAAGTTTGTGTGTGTGTGTGTGTGTGTGTGAGAGAGAGAGAGAGAGAGAGAGAGAGAGAGAGAGAGATTACAGAATGTTCAGTCCAAAATTGGACATCTACACCGCATTCCTTACCCCAAGGCTCAAGGAGCATCATGAAAAGATGTGGTGGAAAGGTTGTCAGGGCCAGAAGTAGTGGGTGACTGCAATGAAACAGGTCGTTGAACTCACAGAAATTGTGACTACATGCACAAGACCTCTACAAGCATGGAAGGAGCTCCTGAGGTGTCTGTCACCCCTAGCTTAGAAGCTGCTGGGGGAGGAAAGTCCATTTTGTTTCAGGGATGTAGCCCCTGTAAGGCTAACCGTGCTCCAGTAGATGGCCCCACAACCAGGCACTCACAGGCAGCACTAAGTGGACTGGGAGATGGGAAAAAGCACAAGAAGCTGGAAAAGAAAAGTCATGAGATTGAGAGGGGAGGAATTAGAAAATACTAATTTCTATAGCATACCTTGAAGAAAGTTTACCACCCAACAGTGTAGATAGATGTGTGTGTCCTATATCTGTTACATACTTGTCATATCATAATCTCTGACATATTAGTGATTTTTAATTCATCATAATCTATTCTTTTGACACTTGTTTTATTCTGCTTGATGTTTGTTGCAAGAGCAACATGAGTCAATGCAGAAACTAGACTTTTTTCTGTCATAGGCTTATGTGTTCACACACCTCAAGCATCATAAACATAGAGCTGGGTGGTGTTTACATACGAAAATGGCCATTGATCAACTTCCCTAAGCAGAGGTGCCAAAGCTAGCTAAAGTAACAATATACAGTTATTGTGACGCATTCACCTACATTTCCCCAACAGTTGGTATTAACCTGTCTCCAGTTTTGCCCCTAAGATGTATTTGTAGCCAGCTGTATTGGCTCATACCTGGAATCCCAGAACTCTGGAGGTAGAGGCAAGAGGATCTCTGTGAGTTTGAGGCCAGTCTGGTCTATGTAGAGAGACCCTCTACGAAGCTGGAAAGATGGACCAATTGGTAAAGTCCTGGCTGACCTCTGACCTAAGTTCAGATCCCCAGGACTCGTGTAAAAAAAAAAAAAAAAAGCCAAGCACAGTGGCGCTTGCCGATAATCCCAGCACTAGGGGGATAGAGACAGGAAGACTTCTGGTGTTTGCTGTCCAGTCAGCCTAGTCAAACCAGTGAGCTCAAAAGGCACAGTAGCAAAAAATTAAAACACCCAACATCTACCTCTGGCCTCCATACATGCACGAACACACACGTGAACATTTACATATACACTCACCAACAAAGAAGCATACATAATATGCATGGTGTATTCTAATGTTGATGTGCAGCTCCCAAATTACAAGTGAAACACTTCTATACAATAGTATTTGCTAAATTGCTGCCACCATGAAGACCAGCCTCCAGCATCACACGGTTCGATGGGCATCTCTGGAGTAGTAAGCTAAGACTTTTTTATCTGAGGGAGTAAGGGAAAAATCACACGCATACACCCTTTCTTTTGTCTTTCAAATATTCTTGATTTATTCACACAACATTCCTAACACTATCATGTCAGTATACAAGTTAAAGAGCTTGCGTCTGAACTGAGTGATGATCGATGGTGGTGCATGCCTTTAATAGTAGCACTTGAAAGGCAGGAGCAGGTGGGTCTTTTATGAGTTTGAGTTCGAGGCCAATCTGGTCTACTAACTGAATTCCAGGACAGTTGGGACTACACAGAGGGGCCCTGTCTCAAAAAGAGAGAGAGAGAGAGAGAGAGAGAGAGAGAGAGAGAGAAGAAAAACAAAACAACAAAATCTCACCACACTGACTTCCTGCTGGCTTTTTATTTATTGTTTTTTCCCTACACCTTTCCTGGTGTTTTCCCTCTCTCGTTGTTGATGTCTTTCTAACTAACGTTAATTTTTTCCCTTATAGCTTATAAACCCCAGTAGAATCTTTTAAGCAATATAGAGATTACAATGTGGTTACATTCTATTTTTCAAGTGAATGATTGTAATGAGTATAGGTAAAACCAAGTTCCCCATTTCCTTTTCATGATTAAACAAAATCATCCAAGAACCCACGTAACTAAGTAACTTGTTATAGATTAACAGAGTGTGGGCAAGCAGGGTATTTTTCTCAGCCAGTTCTTTTGCTGGTAGGCTACATATTGCAGTTACAAAGAAGGAATCAATCACTTTACTAATCATAGGTAATCTCATAAGGAATCTTAAAAGAATCACAGACCCAAACTTTTGTATATAAAAAACAATCAGTCATCGCTACTTAAGGGTGCATACCCACTCATCAGTAGTTTGTTGGTTTTTGTTTTGTTTTGTTTATGACAGGGAGTTGAGGGTAGAAATGGGTACAAGGAATTAATCATCATTTTTGATCACTAACCAAGCAAGAAAGGTACGTCAGCTAATAATAGCTTTGTTTTTCATCCCTAACCTTAATAAGTCTATCACTCGGCTATGTGTCCTTGTGAACTTCAGATTGTCTTCTTGGATTTTTTGCCCCAAAGCTATTTGAGAAAAACATCTTAGTCTAACTTTAAGTCATTCCCAAAGCTTTGTTTCTGCTATGGTGCACTCTGAAACCTGTGAACACATCTCCCAACATTAAGATTAAAAGAGTTTAAGCTAGCTGGGCAACTGGGGCTCAATCATTGTTTTAAATCATCAACCAAAGCCACAGTCTACAGCTCCTCAAAAGAAACTCATGCATTCTAGCTGTGTTGATTTTCCCACTAAATTAACCTCTATCATAATTCCTTACTTTATTTATTAAAAACCCTTAATCATCAAAGTTCTGTTTGAGTTAACACTATTGCTATATAAAATCACTTATTCATTTAAACAGTACAGTTTAGGAGGAAATCATCTTCGTAATGATCCACAGGTAAGAATGGCCATAGAACAGGATATTCCCAAGAGATGATCATACTACATTAAGGGCAGATACCAGAGGAAAATGGCAGCTGCAAACATGCAAAGATGCGGCAGTAACAAAAGACATTCTGGGACCGTGTCTGCCTGAGATCCCTTGTTTCCTGGTGGGCAGTCAATTACCACCTGCTGCCCTCTGATATGGCACCGACACTGAATGACACTGAATGAATGCATGTATTCCTCTATGTCATATTTGTTCAAATATTTTATTCACTTTGACTTTTTCTAATTCATGTGACAGTCGTTTATATATCCTTTGTACTAATATTGTGTTATTGATATATGTTTGAAAATTTTTCTCATTTTGGTAAATGGAAGTTCATCATAGTGAAGAACTTTTGATTCTATTCCTTTTGTTATACCTGTTTTGTTTCTTAAAGGAGGCCTGGCATAACCAGGCTCCGAGATGGTCTCCAACAGACTCTCAATTTCCTTTATTCATACTTTGGGGCACTGATTATCTTCTCTGGTTGTGAGTAAATTCTGAAGCTGCCTCGTGAAAAACTGCAGCTTTAGATTTTGGGGTCACTTTCTCAAGTGGAAGGTGGCTCTGAACACACACAAGCTGCCAGCAACAAGCTGGTGCCAGCCGCCAGAGTAAGCGCCGAGAAAGCAGAGTTGAGCTCCTGTCTGGTTCCCAGATGGTTGTGGCTCTAGCCGTAGCCACAACCTTCACCAGGGGATTTTCCGATGGCATTTTGAGGATGAAGTGACTTTCAAACAATACTGTATTGTAAATCTTCTAACAACCCAAAGAGTACAGTCTTGAAAGAGGAATGTTTGTAGAAGTAGGAAGAAAGGAGGAAAGCCATGAACCATAAATGAAAGAGCAGAATAAAGAGGTATCCTAGTTTGCTTCTCTGTTGCTGAGGGGGGAAAAAACAACAACAACAAAAATCAAAACCAAACAAAAAACAAAGCACTGACCAGAAGCAGCTTGGAGAAAGTGATTTATTTCATCTTATACTTTCAAGTAACAACAGTTCATTGCAGAAAGAAGCCAGAGCAAGAGCCTGGGGCAGAGATGAAGGGACAATGCTTACGGGCTTGCTTGCCATGCCTTTTTTAACTTGCTTTCTTCCATCACCCACGACCACCTACCCAGTACCCACTGGACTCTCTTTCAATAATCATATCAAGGAAATGCCCCCACAGACATGCTGACAAGCCAGTCTGATGGAGGCAACTCCCTAGCTGGGGATTCCTCCTCCCAGGTGATTCTAGTTTGTGTCCAATTGACAAGACTATCCGTCACAGAGAGGAAGGATACATTCTGTCATCAGTCAAAAGGAACAGCTAGGAAAAGAATGGCTGCAGTCACGTGACATGCCAAGAGACTTTGAAGGTATAAATGAACAAAATGCCACTCATAGGTAAGTCTTCTTCATCTCACATATTGAGTTGTATTTACCATCACAGAACACATCATTCCAGCCCCATTGCATAGGGTGCCAGTACACAATTGAAGCGCACCGCTCTTCAGGCAGGTTGGGCTCATGTATGTGCCAGAACCTGCAGGAAACAGAAGATGGAAATAACTCCTCCATTGATGCACAGTGGTAACTTGAAAGATGGAGTTTAAGGTTAATTGGAACACAGCTGAAGATAAGATTCCAGCATTTTCTCCCCTCTCTCATACAACCCACTTCTAAAATACCAAATACAGGCAGTTTTACATAGATTTTTTTTTTCCCTGATGTGGTACACCTTGACCTTTTCCCTGCGATCCAGTCTTTACTTTCTCTTCTTCACAAATCTCTCATTGTGAAATAAGTTAGTGAAAGTTCTTTTCTCTTTGGCATTCACAGAGGCTGCTTCCTACTATCGGCTTCCTAACTGAATGTGTGTTATCTACCTACTTTGAGGACGATAGCAGGGGATAGACATAGGAGTGGGCCTTACTTTTTGAACTAAAATACTTGTTTAATTAACTAGAGTAAAACCAAATGCCAGCGGTCTTAAAACAAATAGATGTAACAATAAAATGAATCCTAAAGATATTCTGCTGTACTCACAGATCGGTGCTTTATTCATCCATCATCAGAGAGGCTTCAGATGGGAACAAATACAGAGACCCACAGCAAGAGATTACACAGAGAGAAACCTTGACCACACAGGTCTAAACAAGATGTCCCCATCAAATCCCTCCCCCCTCAGGGTACCCAGTGTGGAAGAGAAGGAATGAGTGGGGAAGACAGAGGGGACAGATGACACCAGGAGAACAAAGCCCTCTAAGTCAACGGGAGCAAAACTCATGAAATCACATGCAGTGAGACATTCACCCCCACCCCCCACACCTGTAGTGCTGACCACGCCCTTTTGGGCGTGGTCACAGGTGTGGGCATGACGTGGTAGGACTAGGTCTGGGGTCCCAGCCCCAGCTCTCACTCTCCTGCTTCCGGCCAGGTCACAGAGAGTAGCCTGGGTGGATCCTTGATGCAGGATTGTGGCGGTCCTCTGTTTCTTGTGTAAGTGGCTCTCCCCGAATAAAATTATATTGACCTATATTGAACCTAGTCCCGTGAATCTTGATCTGCGCACTCACAGAGACTGAAGCAGCATGCACAGGGCTGGCAGGGGTCTGCACCAAGTCCTCTGCATATGTACTGTAGCTTCTAGTTTAGTACTTTTATGGGATTTATTTATGAATGGGTAAGGAGGGGGAGTCTCTCCGATTCTTGTGCCTTCTCTTGGCTTGGCTTCTTCAACTGTGATGTGATGGTTTTCATTTTATCGTGCTATATTTTATTTTGTTATGCTTTATTGTTATCTCCTAGAAACCTGTTCTTTTCTAATGAGAGGCGAAAAGGGAGTAGATACAGATAGGAGAGGGGTGGGGAGGAACTTGGAGGAGTAGATGGAGGGGAAATATGTCCAGATTATTTTGTATGAGAAAAATATTTATGTCTAATAAAAGGGGAAGATAAATAAATAAAATATTGTTTAACTTCAAATTCACTTTAACCCCGATCAAGACATTTAGTTTTTTTTTTTATTTTAAATTCTTTGTGTATAAAGATGAAAATCATAAAAAGAAATAGAAATAAATTTAGTAAAGGATTCAAAGGAACTCACAAGACTGCATGAGGGTAAAATAAGGTAATATATCAGTAAATTCACTTAAAAATAACAAAAGAATTATTATGTAATTTTTCTATTTGTCATAATCCTGATCCAGTTATTTTAAAATTTTATTTATTAGAGATCAATAAATTAATTTAAGTCTCTAGTTGTGTTTAAAGGCAGAAAAATCTAATGGCTGAGAACACCAGGTAGACACTGGGTTAAATGCAGCTTCTCATTTTATTGGTCTATTGATCTTGAGGAAGTTATTACTCAATATTTCATATGTAAAGTGAATTTCTAACAGAGAAGTTTCATGAAACTTTAGATTATTCATGCAGTTAGTGAGAACTTAGTCTCTGTAATCATTAATATTAATAGTCACTGCTAGCAAACTTTCCCTCAGTTTTCAATGTAAATAATCCCAGTGGTGCATTAACCCAGGACTGCACTCACCTGACGTTTTGATTGAAAGGAGTGTTATCGATCCATTGCCAGTTGCCGTTACCTCGTGGATCAGAAAGGCCCAGGAAGTAAGCAACCGACTTATTCAGCTGTTGGGTGATGAAGTTCTGTATGGATGAAAGGGAGTTAAAGCTGCAGGTGCCCTTGTTGAACAGGCTGAGCATCCTTCACAGCCGTACAAAATAGAAGAAAAGTACCAGCAGCACAAGAACCAAAATACCAACATGGTGGCAAGGCCAGAAGGCCCAAGCCCATGAACCCTCACCGGTCTTCTTCACCAACCAAAAGGATAATCTCTAATTCCAGGAGGTTATTTTTTTATATTTTAATCTCTTTTAAAATGCTATGTGCTTAAATGTTATAATATTGGATTCTATGTCTCTACTTGGCAAGGTCAAGAGACAGCCAGATTAATAGTTTCTGAATATGTTTGTGATGTGTTTCCACAGGCTCTGTGATCTCAGTAAGCTAGCTTGCCATCTATCATCAGTAGTCATCATTCAAACATTTAACATCCCGAATAGAACAACAAATCAAAGGAAGCAGGAGTCCCTCTTATTTTGCTTCCTGCCTGCCTGCTTGGATAGAGATAGCCTTTTGATGCCCCTAGTTCTCAGGCCTTTGAACTCTGACTGGAGATATATCAAAATCAACATATAAAAATCAATGCCATTTCTTCACACTAACAAAAGCAACAAGAACAAAACCAGTCTGAAAAGAGAATGGCTCTTTACAATAACATCAAGAATAAAATACCGAAGAATAAGCTTAACCCAGAGGACAACCGATTCACTCAGCAAGCAAAACAATGTATTCTGAAAACTAGAAGACATTGACTAAGGAAAGCAAAGAGCACTCAGTAGAGAGACTCCATTTTCCTGGGGTGCATAAGTAAACTCATATGTATAGTCAAATGATCTCTGGCCAAGTACCAAGATCGTATGATGAGAAAAGAACAGACTCTTCAACAAATGTGTTGGGAATGAACACTGCGGGAAAAGAACAAAGCTAGTCCATTCTTCATACAGAAGCCAGTTCAAGGAGCTTCAAAGACCTAACTGAATGGTGCAAAACTATAAAGTCCTGGGAGGAAATCCAAGGTAAGGGCTCCACTACATTGGAATTAGCAAGGTATTCTGGGACATGGTACAGACAGGACAGGCAACAAAATAAAAATAGACAAAGGAATACAGCAAACCAAAAAGCTTTTTCACAACAAAAAAAAAAGTCAGCAAGTAAAAAAGCCACCAGTGGTACCGGAGAAGACATTTGCAAGCCATATATCTGATAAGGGACTAACATCCAAAATAAATAAAGAACACCTATAAACCAACAAAAGTAAAAGAATAACACAATTAAAAACTTGGCCGGGGGTGGGGGGGTGAGTTGACATTTTCCCAAAGAAAATATACAAATGGCCAACAGAAATATTAAAAGATGTTCAACAGAAGGAACAGGAAAGGATGGAAATGCTACAAACACTCATGCACTCACGTGTGAAACTATCAGATTAAAAGGGTTCAACATCATTAGTCACCAGGGAAATGCAAATTAAAACTAGTTTGAGACTTAGAATCACCCCAACCAGAGCAGCTGTCATCAAGGGAACAAGTGAGAACAAATACTGACAAGAATATGGGGAAAGAGAAATGCTTATTTTTGGTGGTTTCTCAAAACACTAAAGCTAGAGATGCCATGTGATGCAACTGTATCACTCCTGGGCACATACCCAGAGGACTATTACAGAGGGGTTTACTCATCCATGTTCATTGCTACTCTATGCACAGCGGGTAAGATTGATCTCGATATCCATCAACTGAAAATGGACAATGAAAAATGTGATACATGTACACTATGGAACTGTAAAGAAAGTAAAATTGTGAAATTTACAGGTAAATCAATGGGGTGGGAAAAAAGTTACTGAGGTAATCTAAGCCCAGGAAGATAAATCAAATGTTTTATCTCTATGGAGATTTTATCTTGGAATTTTTGGATTTGTGTTTAACTTACCTGTAGAGTCCAGGAAACTAGAAAGGGACCATTGGTGGGAAAGGGAGGAAATGCCTTATAGGAGGAGGGATAGCAGAACCAAGGTACTGTGAAAGTAAACGGAGTAAATACTGGGAATGTAAAGGTTTGAGTGAGAGTGTGGTGGGTGATGAGGGAGATGCCTGGGTACGGGAGGGTTAACCAAAACTAAGGGTGGGTGGGTGGGAAAGTCACATGGGAAACCGCTGTTGTGTAAGCCAATTAAAAACGCAGTCTTTAACATGGAATTTTAAGGGAGTTAACCACCATGGGCATAGATGCTCTGTAAGTTATTTTTTGAAACCCTAGTGTTTTTTCTAGATACCTCCTTATAAGATGCTGATCGGAAAAGCCCCTCTTTGCAGTGGGTGACGGTCAGTACAGAGATTCATAACTGGTCAGTGCTCTTCAATGGGACAGCTACGTCACGGCACACCAAGGTCAGTGAACATGGCACAGAGAGGAAGATACAAGCGCTGAAACTCACAGCAGCAATGGCTACCTGTGACAGACACTCACAAGGCGGGATCCATCAACATTCCATCATGGGTGTGGGAGGGGCTGGTAAGACCTCATCCCTCCCTGAGGAGCTATGGTAATTAACAGTTGCTGGTATAAAAGGAGTCCTATTTCTCAGAGGTGGCTGCACACTCAAGATCATGCAGGCAATGCTATTGAAATATGAGTATCATCCACTAGAGAGAGAGAGAGAGAGAGAGAGATTAGTAAAGAAGAGGGTGTGCAGTGGGAGAGGAAGGGGATAAGAGAAAATGATGAGGGACATTCTGATCAGAGAACCTTATACATAAATGAGATTGTGAAATATGAATACTTTTTCAAAAAGCAGGACCTAAAATATATATTTACACAACTATACCCACTGCACTATTCATAACAG
The DNA here is from genome assembly GCF_943737965.1 of Phodopus roborovskii. Taxonomy (NCBI): domain Eukaryota; kingdom Metazoa; phylum Chordata; class Mammalia; order Rodentia; family Cricetidae; genus Phodopus; species Phodopus roborovskii. Next base: position 84,997 of record NW_026125481.1, read on the forward strand.
CCATGGAATGGGAGCAGTCTATACAAAAACCACTTGATGAATGGAGGGAAAGTGGTACTTTAAATGTTCTCACCACACACATACATACATGAACATAATTGGCTTGAGCATTCAGTTCATAAGCACATATATAGCAAATAATCACATTGTACCCTGGAAATAGATGAATTTTTTTTCTGTCAGTCACACTTTAAGATACCGGGGAAAATTTATATAAAAAGGGAATATATATATATATAATGGAATATTCAGATGTAACATGAAAGAAAATTTTGTTATATATTACAACATGGATGAACCTTGAGGATACCATAACAAATGAAATAAGCTACACACACACATACACACACACACACACACACACACATACACACACACGCGCGCGCATGCAGGCGCACCCAATAGTAATACATGATTTCACTTAACATGAAGAATCTAAAGTAATCAAACTCATAAAGAAAAAAAAAAACAGGAAGTAGAGGAGTGATTTCCAGAGCCTTTATGAATTGGGAAGTGGACAGTTTGTTCAAGGACTTCCAGTCTTGCAAGACAAAAATGTTCTAGGGGATTCTTATCTCTGGGTTTTACTTAGTGATTCTGTTTTTACTTTCATATTATGCATTGTTTGTGTTATTTTATTCTACCGTTCATGTTTAGTGAACATACTAATCACTACTAACCATTGCCTCTGCATGTATGTTACAGCTGTGTTGGTTGGTCTTCTGGTGAGACTCCTAACAGTGGGAGCAGGTCTGTGTCTGACTCTGTTGCTGCTTTTGGGGACCTTTCCTCCTACCAGGTTGCCTTGTCCAGCCTCAGGAGGAGAGGAGGCGCCCAGTCTTACTGCAACTTGATATGTATGCCATGGCTGGCTGAAACACATGGGAGGTCTGCCCTCTTCTGAAGAGAAGAGAGGAGCGCGCGGCACTGGGTAAAAGAGGGAAGATTGTGGGGGAGGCCTGGGAGAACAGGAGAAAGGGAGGGGAAACTGGGCCGGTTGAGAAAAGTTAATTAACTAGTTAATTAATGACAAATGAAAACGATCAAGTTTAGTAAATATGGCTACATTTTCCTACAAACGTCTAATGAAAAATGAGAAAGAGCTACCTGCTCAGCTTCCGTGTTGATCACCGCCAAATGAGCCCCCATCTCGATGCACTTCCGCTCGCTGATGCTCCAGATGTTTTCCTTGGTAGAAATGAGGTAGCAGCTGGAGCCAAATGACTTCCAGTTACTCGGGCAGCATCCCCACATTTTTTCTGTGACATGAACGAGAAGTGTGACCACAAGGGGAGACAAATAAGATTAAAGAGACACGTTCTTCTTGATGTTTTACACAACTCCAAGGATCTGAGGCCGCTCGCCAGAATTGATTTCTTATTATAATTACAGCATTTACTGTTCTCTGGAGATATCGTCTGAGGCCATAGAATTGATGTTAAGAGCAGTGCTGACCTCGTGGGTTATTTAATCACATAACATCTCTGAAGCATTTTAAACAATACTTAACTAAGAATAATTGCTCCGTAAATGTTACTTCTCACCAAGTTTTAGCCAATATCAAACATTCAGGAACCTTAACAATCATTTATTGATTATTAAGAGTGCAGATCATAGGTTCATGCTCTAACTCAAGCATCCAAACTTTGTAGCACTCTCACTGAGTGAGAGGAATTAACTGGAGAAGAAAAAGTCTATTTTCCAATTATCTTTAAATGTAGCCAAAGTGAACATTTTTGTGGTCTTTATGAGCTAACTTTATTTTTTCTTTTATTTTTTTAATTGAAAATAATTTTTTACACAATATATTCTGATCCTGGTTTCTTCTCCCCCCAGATCCTCCTTACCCAACTAACTCCACACCTTCATTCTCTCTTTCTTTAGAAAACAAACAAGCAACTTTTCTTAAAGAACAGAATTTAAAACAGAAGGAAAGCACAAAAAACTCAGAGAGAGAGAGAGAGAGAGAGAGAGACTCAACTGATACAGAGAAAGCCCCATTTAAAAAAAAACCACAAAATTGAAAATAATAATACAAGCAAAAGACCAGTAATATTTTTAAGTGCCCAAATAAAGCAATATGAAACAACAAAAAAATGTCTATCATTGAGTTTGAAGTCTGTGAAAACACACACAGTAGAATAAAATAACAAAAACAATCCACAACATGAAAGTAAAAATAGAATCACTAAGTAAATCCCAGAGATAAAACTGGAAATGTGTAATTCAAGAAGTCAAACAAAACCTTAGAAACAAACCTCACCAATAGTTCACAAGACATGGAAGACAGAGTCTCAGGGACTGAAGACAGGGTAGGAAAATGGATACCCCAGTCAAAGACAATGTAAAATCTAAAAATATCCAGGCACAAAACATCTAGGAAATCTGGGATCTTGTTAAAACAAAACAAAGTCTATGACCAAGAGGAATAGAAGAAGGAAAAGAAACCCAGATCAAAGGCACAGAAAATATCTTCAGCAAAAGAACAGAAGAAAATGTCTCCAACCACCTATGGGGGGGATGGTAGGGGGACATGGGAGGGTAGAAGAGAGAGAGGGAGTGAGGGAGGGATGGAGGAGGGAGGGAGGGAGGGAAAGGAAACTGGGATCAAGATGTAAAATAAGAAAAATAAATAAGAAGAAGAAGGAGAAGGAGAAAGAAGAAGAAGAAGAAGAAGAAGGAAGAAGGAGGAGGAGGAGGAGAAGGAGAAGGAGAAGGAGAAGGAGGAGAAGAAGAAGAAGAAGAAGAAGAAGAAGAAGAAGAAGAAGAAGAAGAAGAAGAAGAAGAAGAAGAAGAAGAAGAAGAAGGTCTCCAACCTAAAGAAGGACATGTCTGTCAAGGTACAAGACACATACAGAACAGCAAATAGACTGGATCATAGAAGATATTCCCCACAATACATATTAATCAAAACACAAAGCATACAGAGCAAAGAAAGAATATTAAAAGCTACAAGGGAACAAGACAGTAACTTATAAAGGCTGACCCATTATAATAACCCCCAACTTTTCTTTGGAGCCTGGACAGATGTTCTACAAAACCTAAGAGACCACAGTTACCAGTCCAGGCTACGACACCCAGCTATTTTCTTCCTTTGAGACAGAATCTCACTATGTAGTCCTGGAACTCTCTGGATTAGATTTAGACTGAGTTCAGAACTACAGGAAGTTCCCTGCCTCTGCCTCCTAAGTGCTGGGATTGTGCATGCACCACCATGAATAACATTTTTGCTGTAAGTGTTGTTTTTTGTTATATTAATTCAAAAGAGCATTGCCCAAATGCTATTTATATTTTCTGATATGATAGTATATAAAATAATTTCACCACATAAGCTTATCTACAAATAGAATGAATTATACCAAACAGCCTGTTTGGCCATAGTTTTAAACTAGATATGCTTAGGGGGTGTGTTTATGAATGGACACAAAGTTTTTCATTAAAATCCACTTCTGTCTCATCTCTGAGCCTTCTAAAGGTGAAGTGCCCATTTCTCCTTTCCAGGAAGTTATTCTTTAAAACTGCAATTGTAGCCTGGTCCAGCACATCTGTAATACCTGCGCTCAGGGAGATGGTGAGTACGAGCTAGTTCCAGCTGTCTAAGGAGTCCATCCCTTCCTGGGTTATATGTGAAACCTTGTGTCAAATTAGATAGATGAGCTATTATTGTATAAGTTTCTCCCCAAAATAAATAAATAAATAAGAGAAAGACTATCCTCATGGAGTTGTTTTCCTTAGGAATAAATCAACTCCATAGTCATTTGACCCAAAGAACCCTAATATGCTAAAAGAAACATGGCCAGGGCAAACTGACAACACTTTTACATTTTCATGCAACATACCCTCACCAATAACTAAAAGCAGCACCTCCTAGGCATATGTGGGGCTTTTGCTCTGTCTTTGCTTCACATATTTCTCCACAAAGGTGGCATGTGAGTAAATCAGTTCTAGAGACCCCTGACATCTGTCTAAATGGTATTTCTTTTATGTGTAAAGACTGAGAGCCTAAGGAAAACTACAGATAAACATATGACTGTCTTTAGCATCCATCATCACACAGAGGTAAGTCAGATATGACACTCAATTCAGCTCCCAACTCTCCACAGATGAATTTGCTATTTGTGCATTTTAGACAGGGTCAGGCTCAGGCTGAGTCAGTTTTCCAAGTAAATAAAGCTGGCACTTGGAATGGAGATGGATAGTATTAATTGAGAAACTTAAATGTCAAAGAGAATTTTATACATTGAATGTAAACCTCATGGGAAAAGTTATGAATGACTTCCAGAGTTTACTGCAAACTATGTGTTATGTGTTGATAGTATTTCCCAAAATCAAGAAGCCTGGGAATTGTAATTGAATCATTTCCTGGATGTACCCAGAATCTGAACTGAACATGTAAGTTTAGAGAAACCTTGATAATATCCAAGTTGAAACATGACACAACACACACACACACACACACTATAATAAATAAATCTTAAGCTCAACCCTAGTATCCCCCCATGTCAGGAAATATATTGTGAATATTTACCTGACACCCTTGTCCCTTCACTGAAGCAGGTGAGACTGGAATGGTATGCATGGAGTTCAGACAGTTTTGTTTTGGGCTTGTTCATCACAAACTGGTAAGTCACTGTGAGGAGAGAAGGGATGGATGTACACATAGTCAGCCCCAGAAGCTCATGTCCTCCATGTGGACGAGGCCAATGCACCTCCGCTCTACCTCCCCACTTCCCTTCTCCAGGCAAACCACTGAAGAGCAGACTAAATTATTGCTCCCCTATATTCTCTCTTTTTTTAAGATTTATTATGTATACAATGTTCTGTCTGCATGTACGCTTGCACAACTACCAGAAGAGGGCACCAGATCTCATTACAGATGGTTCTGGCCACCATGTGGTTGCTGGGAATTGAACTCAGGACCTCTGGAAGAGCAGCCAGTGCTCTTAACCTCTGAGGCATCTCTCCAGCCCTCCCCTCCATATTCTCTTATATTGTTTGTTTCTACATCTCATTTGTTTTTCTTCTCCCTGACTATAACATCAGCTTTGTTTTCTGGAGCAGAAATTCCATCTTCTACATCCATTAATCACAAACCCTGTCACTGGTTCTGTATAGTTATCTGTTGGCTCACCAATGTCTGGTCCTTTAAACAACTTTAAGGCAAGACCACAGGGTATGTTAACATAAACATCTTGGGTGGATATGGTCAAGATACATTGTATGTAAGTATGAATTTTTCATTGAGTAAGTAAGATTTAATGTTTTAAAGTTAGCATTTTGCTCATGGGTGTGCCCATTAAACAGCATTAACAAAAAACAAACTTTCTTCAGCAAATGTATCTACATTTCTAGTTTGTGCTTTGGGTCCTGACCTTCTGTTTCTTCCTGACCAGTAAAATCTATCCTGAACAGCACAGCCTGCCTTCTTAGGCTTGACTGTGCAGATGAGAGCCCCTCCTGCTTTGGTGAGAATGGGATGTTTGTTGCATCTCAGAGCATACTGCAGGCATGATGCTCTTGGCCTAAGCCACTCCCACGCCCTCCTGGACCATTCCGTAATGACTGTGATCATCTTCACGGCAAACAGAGACTCAGACTGTAGCTGCAAAGAACACTGTCCAAACCTCTCACACCGTGGACTGAGATATGGTTTTATGGGTTGGTGAACAGGGAAGAAATGTTTTATTTCTTCAATCTCCATCATTTAATTTAGCTGCTTTTTCCTCTTGTATTGAAAAAATCCCATATGGATCAAAGACTCTAAACTGCAGACAATACGAAAGCCACTGGAATTACATTCCCAATAGAGCGGTGTTGTGACCAGGGAATTTGATGCCACTGTCATAGACGACAGTGATGAATAGCATGGACTAACTTAGAAGTTTCAGAGATCAAAAGATGGAAGAAGAGAAATCAATGAAAAAAAAACATGGTGTTGCATTAAGATTTGACTAGTTAATGGGGGGGAAGGAAGAAATGACCCCCAGGAGTCTCTGCAGAACAGAAAAGAAAGTATCCAAAAGAGACACTACGTCAGTGAAGAACTTACCCACACAGCTGCCGATGAAACAGGTGCTGAGGAGTAGGATGGAAATCACTGAGACTGACCAGACTCTCAGGGACCAGCAGACTCCGACTCCCTCCCCCTGTCAGATAGCAAGCAGATGCACTCATGTCAAGACCAAGAAGGTCAGAGCAATGAAAAACCTGACAAAATGCTCAGAATAATGATAATCTTCGAGCAGGAAAAAGCTGTCAATGCCCCATATTAAAGGACCAAGTCAGCTCTGAAGCACGCACACACACAAAACCGAGAAAAAGTTCACCATCAGGCAGTTGCAATTCTCATGTCCTTACTTGTTTGTAAGTATCATCTTCTTCCATGGATGTCCTGTCTTTTCACGTCTCCTTTCAGTATGTGGCTTCTTGCTGCCTTGGTCCATTCCCTCACTTTAGCCTGCCCATTGCCTGCCTTTTCACACCAATCCACTGCCCATCACTTCACACACTCCCATTCAATGAATGCTCACCTCCACCTTGGGAATGTCTTTCTTGCACCATTGTTTAGGTCTACGCTCAGAAGGTCAAGACTTCTTGTATCTGTCTCTCCAAGATGTGACAAAGAGACCTGGCCAGAGCTCAGAGTCAACCTCTACAAGCTCCAAGCTAAATGGCCCAGAGATGGCCAACACTGGATACACAAAGAAGAAGTCACAGTCTGAACTGGTTTCCAGTGATTTAAAGACATGGGAAAGAGGAAATTGAGAAACATGCCTTAAATTGTTCCTGAAAACTCTGACAAGAAGAGGCTCATCATCTGCTTGGTTCCTAATGTGCTCAAATTAAGTGTTCCTTCTCTGTCAGTGGCCATGTCAGAGGAGCTCCAGGCAGCAACGGAGCTTATGAAGTTCAAGCACCTAATAGCCAAGCTAAGCGATGAATGAGCCCTGGACAGGCAAAGCCCCAGAAGGATTGTTCCCAGATGGCCCCTTGTTCCTGCTGCCTGCTGGGCCATGCTCTGTACTCCTGCCTTGTTCCTGCCATGCTCCTGCTGTGTTTGGCATGCTCTGATTCCTGTATGAGTGGATCCCACTGTATGTAGTGTAGTGTGATTATTTCATGGGAAAATCCCGCGCCTCACTGGGCAGTTTACTTGTGGATCATAATGAAGATGATTTTTATAAGAGCAATGATGCTTAGTTAGATCTATGATTTAATTAATTAAAATTTTGGAGTCAGCCTAGAAGATAGAAGTTGCCAAGACATTTGGGGAAGATGATTAGGGAAGTAGTTTAGGTTATTCTGCCAATTGCTCCAATAAGGGATACAAAAATAAATAAATAAATACATACATAAATAAATAAAAAGGCAAAAATAGGCTAGAAGTCACCTTCTCCTTTGTTAGATATGAGATTTGCAGAGTATGGAAAATAAGAACAAGGGTGTTTCATGCATTACAGACCCATGGATTCTGCCTGTGGAGAAACAGGCTGATGATCAAAGAAAGCAATCATGTCCCTACACCAAAGTTAGGCCTGAGCCTAAGTCCCGTAACTTACAGAATTAATCACAGGTTTCAGTATGCACCTTGAAAAAACAAAATTGTGAAAGGAAATTAAATGACCCTCTTGTGTGTAAAGAAAAATGGGTAGTTAATTGAGTAGAAAAAGGATAGGGATCTCAAACCACAAACAGCCTCCTGCCCCTACAAAAGGAACCTGCTGTAATATACTTGGTTTGCTTAAATCTTTTTTCATCTATTATAAAAAAAAATCAATGCTTTGGGGTGAGGATGCTATGGTGGGACAATTAACACAGAGGAAAATGTTTAACTATTTGTGGACTTCTAAGAAAAACATGTAACTTGTAATCTTAATTTGTGGTCTCTTCCTTTGTAAAGATTTTAATTGTTTTTGGAAAATATGCAACTTGTGGTTGTGAGGTAATCTTTTCTTGCACAGAAATTTTTGCCTTAGGATAAGAGAAAAGTAAGAGAGGATGCAGGAGAACAGCAAGGAAAAAGAACAACAACTGGGCAGAAGAGCAGAGCAGAGTAAGAACAGAGTCGGGGCATACAGAGAAAAATTAAGTGAAGAATTAAGCTTTGCCTCTCAGATAAAGTCCGTGAGTGTGTCCAGCAGTTGGACGACTCCACATCTCCTCTTCAGTTTCTCTGGCCTGCTGAGCGCTGGTTCTTCACAAAACGCATGTGAGTTATTTAGTTCATATAAGGCTTAATTCGTGTATTGAGCAGGTCCAGAAAGTACTAAGAAGTCTGATCGAATGGTTAGAGTTGAGACATATGAGACATATGAGAATAAGAAGATGTTCATGGAGGGCTGCGAGATGGTAAAGCTTGAGGACCTGAAACTGATAGCCAGAACCTACCTAAAAATGTCACGTGTAATGATATACACTTGTATCCCAGCACTGGGGAGTAGACACAGGTGGAACCTTGGGAGCTTCTTGTCTGAACAGCCCAGCCTGATTGGTGTCCTGCAGACCCATGAGACCCTGACTCACAGGAGGTAGATGGTGTCCTGAGAATTATACCCGAGGATGTCCTTGAATGAAAAAATAAAAGGAGGACACTACTGCTCCTAAGGAGCTGAAGTTTTTATAATAGATACAAGGGAGAGCACATCCAGAGGTGCCAGAGTTGTCTGGAATGGTCCAGACTGAACCAGGGCATGGTGGGAGGGCCAGCCATAGAAAAAGAGAGAGGAACCAGAGGCCAAGAGGTCAGGCGAGAGTCAATAGGCCAGGAAACAAAAAGGACCATGTAGCCAAAATGGATGAGTTATGTGGGGAAGAGAAGCTGGTGGAAAGGGCCCAGTCCAGGCCCTGGGCTGGAGAGTCCAGACTAGCGGTGGTGTATGCCAGCCAGGATGTCTCTGTAACGGTTACTGGAGATGCTGCGAGAGACTAGAGGACAGTGTCTACTTTGATGTGTTAATAGGCACCTCAGCTGGCTGGCTGGCCCAGGTTTGAGACCTAACAGTCCCCAACTCATGCACACACACGCAACACGCATACATACATTAAGAACAAGACACATGAGCATTGTTCAGAAGTGGTGTTGTGAAATGTCAACCGCGTCGTGATGTGAGTTTTGCTGTCATATGGCTCTTTCGAATGTGAGTAAACTGGTTCTTTAATTATGATATTCTTGTGACTATGCCTTGACAGTACCAACTCCAGTTTGAACCCCCTCTTGTTGTACAAGCTATAACTGAGGCAAATAACTGATCTATCATCTCGATGGCAATCACATTGACAATGGTAGGTCAATATGCAAATGAGACTGCTGGGGTGTAGGCTTTTAGATATTTAGACATTTCCTTATATAGTAAGGACCAATGAATGATTCAGGTTGACATTTGCGACACGTCTTGACTCTATCACTCCTTCTGAGCTGTGCATGCGGAGGCTCTATTGAAACAAATGAGTCCTTTCCTTCAGTGCTGGTGATTTGGGGGCAATCCAGACTTTGTCCATTGTCATCATGGAAGGGACTGATCTCTGCAACCATCTATAGGATTTCGTTCATGAGCATATCTTTGGTTCATGACTAACACTGTGGGCTCAAGTAATTTTCTTTTATCTACTTTTGCCTACATATCCATATATTCCTTTCCCTTCTTTTCGTGTTCTGACTTTGTGATCCTTGAAGCAAACTGATTAAGTTGTGGGCCAGTTTTATGACTTGCTGTTTGACAGGAGAGTAAAAAGCCTGCTCCTCTGGCAGGAGCTATAATCCCTGGACTTGAAATTGTGACCAGGTACCAAGGAACCAGACTCACCTTGGCTGGTCCACTATGACAAAATCAACTTAAAATTCTTAGTGCATCAAGAGTAACATCAGGCAAAAGTTAGTAACATTATGTGTTCTCTCGTTAGGTTAAGAGATGTGAAAGGTGGTAGAAAGTCAGAGGCAAGATTCATGAAGTCCATTTCCACTCCTTCCTCACCCACTCTTGGGAGCACAGGCCTCTCCTCTTCTATCATCACCAAGACCTCCACACTCATAAGGATAGATAGTACAGTACCCGGATGTAAAACATACATGATCCCTTTCCTAGGTTCTAGGCACAGAACTCCCAAGTCTTTGGATCGTAGGGCATTTTCAGTTGCAATTTTTGTGAGGATATTTTTAATTCCAAAAAATAGTTCCAGAGCAATAAATATGAAAGGACCAGCTTTTCATATGTATAACAAGTCCATATTAACCAGGCCTTACTGTGTGGCAATGAGATGATTCTTGCCAGTCCCCAGGATTGTTTCAAAATGGGACCAACCTTGTGATCAGACCATTGGTACCCTCAGTCCCACCCCTTCAGAAACGGAAAAGAGCTGAAGACTGAGTTCAACCACCACAACCATTACAGACCCTGCAGAGAAAGTTCAAATGTGGGTTGAATTCAACAGGGCTTTTCAAGTGTCACTTACGACAGGATCCATTTAGTAATTGTAAAAGCCCCCAAAGCTATTTCCCATTGGGGTTGTTTGAGGTGTAGTAAGTCACAAGGGAAGAAGAAGAGGTTATTACCACTAAGACATTACCAACTGTTTCCAGTTCCCCTCAGGGATGAAGAAATACAATCTATAGTGTTGAACTGACTGACTGTCCAGGGAGAGAAAACATTCCCTCCCCTGCCCCATGAGTCCCCTACCCCTGCTAAGCTGTACAGAGGGGAAACTTCTCTCTGCTTCCTAACTGTCCCCTAACTGTTCCTAACTGCTCCCCTAACTGTCTTCTGTCTGGACCACTAACGCCCTGATGGACCACACTAGCCTCTGCTCCCTTCATCTCCCAGACTGTGCTGTATGCCTTTAATAAATAATGCTGAAGAGATGGAGCAAAGGCTGTCCTGAAATAAAATATAACATTGAACAAAAGAAAGCCAGTTAGTAGGAAAATGGGAAATCAGAGTAAGCTCAAATCAGATGTGCAGACAAATATAAAATATGAGTCTATCCAGAAAAAATGCAAGAACTCGCTATGAAGAGTATCATAACCACTGGGGACTAAACTAGAGGCATGGAGCACACACATCTGGAGACATAGACAAACGGAATATTATTTTGTTTTCACTGAACTTCTTTTATTTAAAAAAAAAAGAATGCTCCTATTGAACCTTGCTAGTTAGAAATTTCCTATAAGCTACGCTTGGGACTCTGCTCAGACCCTGCAATATATCAAAATTCTAGGAATTTCTGAAGGCACAGGACTAAGGAGATCGAAGTATTTATAAATAAGGTATTTAAAAATCCACAATGCCTAGGTCTTGAGTCCTCAATTCATATCTTCCCCTGGGCTATCCTGCCAGCTGTCCTTCATATGTGGCTTGGTCTAGAATAGGCTGGCTCAACATCCCTGGCAGTAGAATACTTGGTGTGCTTTGGTTGTTCTTAGTCCTTATCAGAGGGTTGGAGCATTGCAGATAAATTATTGGAAAGGTGCAAGCAATAAAAATAAGCCATGAGTAAGCTCCTGTGAACCAGAAATTCATTTCAGATTCCAATGGCAGCCTTGACCTAGCTAACAGACTTTTTTCCATAAATACATTAATTCAAAAAATTATAAATGCTGACTCCTAGGTAAGATGAGAAATGAGAAGTCACCGAACTGAAAGATCAGTCAAAAGGACACAGGAACTGCCAATGAACTTAGAAAGCTAAGAGAGATCTCTTTGAAGGGGCAGGCAGGAGAGACGGAACTGCCCAGACAAACCAGGCTTCTCCGGTGAAAGCAGTTCAGATGATGGGGAAGCACTGTGCTTTACTAACACTAGGCTGGAAAGAATAGTGAGCTGAACACCAAGGGCTGGATGTGTAATTAGCAGTGACCCAGTGAGAGGAAGAAGTTACAGCAGCATAGAGGTGCTGGAGGTCTGCGGTTACCACCAGGCAATGACTTACAACCACTCCTTCCTCAAAGGCTGCAACCAAGGGCTCCCACTTAAACTTACAACACACAGTACTGAGATGAGTCAGAGAGAGGCTCACGATGTAGCTAAGCCGCTCACCTCTCATCTCGGGGAGGCTGTGCGAGAATGTCACTCCAAGTTAACTTCTAAACTCCACCAGGGCGGTACATACCTCAAATCAGGCTCTGTGGGCTTCAACTTAGATTGCAAAACATACTTCCTGAATCAGTGCATATGCATGCATATATGTAAGTACTTTTGCTGTATCATAGTAAATCCATTGCTCGGTTATGCTTAGGGCACTTCTGTGTGTTTCTCTACGAAGCCTACCGATAGACACTCTGTACTATGCTTCCTCTGCACAGCTTATATTCCTTCCCTCGTTCTTCTTTCTGTCCCTCTTCCTTATCACTGCTACTCAACTCTAATGTTCTCTAGCCTTAAAGTCTGTGGGCTTTAGCAGTCTTCTACTTTTCCCTTCTGTCCTGGTTAGTTTTATGCCAACTTGACGCAAGCTATAGTCATTTGAGGAGGGAACCTTGATTGAGAAAAATGCCTCCATAGAGCATTTTCTTAATGAGTGATTGATGAGGGAGGGCCAAGACCATTGTGGATGGTGCCATCCCTGGGCTGGTGGTCCCAGCTTTTATAAAAAAGCAGGTTGAGCAAACCATGAGGAGCAAGCAAGTAAGGACAATTCTTTAATGACCTCTGCATCAGTCCCCGCCTCCAGGTTCCTTACCACGTGGGAGTTACTATATGACTGTCTCTGGTGGTGACAGTGATATGGAAATGTAAGTCAAATAAACCCTTTCCTCCCCAACTTGCTTTGGTCATGGTGGTTTTATTACAGCAGCAGAAACCCTAACTAGGTCACCCTCCAAGTAACTTTTTCAATCTTGATTTTCTCTAAAGTTCCCTATTGTCACCTAAACTAAATCCCTCTAAATCATGTTCTTAGTAACTAAAATCTTAGTATATACCATATACTTTTGGTCATTTATCTTTCAACAGCTATTGAAACTAAAGACACAACTGTTATTCATTCCTAATATGAATTTCCATAATTGTCCTATCCAGCAGCTGAGGCTGCTGCTGATATTCTACTCTGACAGTAGTACAGACAATGAATGCATCAGGTGCTCTAGGCTCCAGAACTGAAAATCTAAACTCTGAACCATGCGCTTCAACTCTACCACAATCTAGCCCCACTGGAACATTGTAAATACTTCAACTAAAATAATAAAATGGGCTTAAAAACACAAGCAATAAAATACTTCAGATGCATAAATCTTAATGCAGTAATGTATAAAACATGAAAAATGAAGGTGATATGATTCTCCCCAAAATTACTGTATTAGTTACCTTTATTGCTGTGATAAAAAAAAAAATGCCATAACCAAGGCAACATAGAAAAGGTAAAGTTTATTTGGGCTTACCGTTCTGGAGGGAGAGTCCATATGGGAGGGAAGGCATGGCAGCAAGCAGAGTGGAAAGCTTAGAGATCACATTTCCATCTCCATTCAGGAAGAGGAGAAAGAAAATTGAGAGTAGGAATAAAGCTGTAATGCCTCAAGTTTCATGCATGTGCATACACACATGAACACACACACACACACACACACACACACACACGTTGTAATTCTTCTTGCAAGGCTGCCCCTCCTTAAGGTTCCACAACCCCTGCCAAACAGCACCACCACCTGAGACCAAGTGTTCAAATACATAAGGCTGTGGGCAACATTTCTGATTGGGACCATCACAGTAATAGCCTCCATGGAGAGTGAATTAGAAGAAATCTCAGGAGAAGAACTCAAGAAATCGTTGCAAGTGCATCCAAAGAAATTAAAGTAGACAATAAATTAATTCCTAGCTGAATTCCGAGAGAATATAGGCAAACAGCTAAATAAATTGAGGGTCCTAATGCTGGTGTGGGATAATGTTCTGGTACGCTGTAAAGATTTGGCCCTCGTATTGGTTTAATAAAACACTGATAGGTCAGTAGCCAGGCAGGAAGTATAAATGGAACTTCTAGACTAGGAGAATTCTGGGAAGGCGAAAGGCATAGACGCAATCACCAGTCAGATGCAGAGGAAGCAAGATGAAAATGCCTTACTGAGAAAAGGTACCAAGCCACGTGGCTAAACATAGATAAGAACTATGGGTTAATTTAAGTTGTAAGAGCTAGATAGTAATAAGCTTTGGCAACAGGCCAAACAGCTTAAAATTAGTATAAGCTTCTGTATGTTTATTTAGGACTGGATGGCTGCAGGATGGGGTGGAACAGAAACTTCCACCTACATAATACAACACATAAGAGAGGAATCCAGAAGAAAAACAAAACAGAAATACTAGAAATTAAAAGTATAATAAGTCAAATAAAAGAATCCATAGATAGACTGAATCAGGGAGGAGACAGAATTTCTGAGTTAGCAAGGTGGAGGAGTTGGAACATTCCAACAAGGCAAACGTAAACTAATAAGATCTAAGCAGGCTTTTCATCTATTCAGGACACAACAAAAAGACAAAAACTAAGACCCATGGGCATAAAAGAGAGAAAATTTCATTCTAAATTCACGGAAAATATTTTCATCAAAAATTATAGCAGACAATTTCCCCAAAATTCAGAGAATGTTTGCCAATCTAAATAAAAGAGGCATATAAACATCAGACAAAACTATGAAGCAATCATCCTTCATCATAATATAATTAAACCACTGAATAGAAAGAACAAATACATTTGTGGAAAGCAGCAGGAGAGAAAGACCAAGTCATATATAAAGGCAAGCCAATCAGACTAAGAGCAGATGTCTTAACAGAATTTTAAAGGCCAGGAGAGTTGGGAATTACATGCCAATGTATTACAATGCCTTTCAAAAGCTATATGTCACAATAGAAAAAGGAAGAAAAACTCACCATGAAAAGAACACAGACTGGAGGGATTCGTGACACTAACACAGCTCTACTAAGGATACTCTGAACCAAAAATAAAGACAACATATCCATGAGACCATGGGAAAGAATAAACTATACTTAAATAGTTAAGCAAGAGATGAATAGGAAAATATCACATATTACAAATTTAACAAAAATGACAGGAATTAATACATACCTTTTAATATTAGCTCTGAAAATTAAAGATCTCAACTCCCCCAAACAAAAGACTCAGAGGAATGTTCCAAATCCTCCACCTTGTTGTTTTAGCTCAGAAAGTCTCTCTCCCTCTCTGATTCAATCTATGGATCATTTTGTTTGGCTTATTGTACTTTTAATTTCTAGTATTTCTGTTTTGTTTTCCTTCTGGATTCATTTCTCGTGTGTTGTACTAGTTCCTCAATTCATTCAGCTGTTTTTCTATATCCTTTTGGAATTCAGATAGGAATCCATTTACTGCCTTTTTTAATTTCTTTGAAGAGACTCACAATCATTTTTTGAGTTCTTGTCCTGGGATTTCTTCTAATTCACTCTCCATGGAGGCTATTGCTGTGAGATTAGTAGTTGTGGTGGTTCCAATCATGGGACCCCTCATGGGCTTATGTATTTGAACACTCGGTCCCCAGGTAGTAGTGCTGTATGTCAGGGGTTCCAGCAGAAGTGCAGATGCAGGGTGGGGACTGGATTTGACTCCAGGTTAGGTCCACAGATACCCAAGAAGTTCTGTATTTCTAAATGACTTCGACAGATGCTGCAGATTCAGGGTGTGGACCATTCCTGAATCAGGTTAAGAACCATTAGTCCTTGTTCTACATCCCACAGAAACTAATCAGAGAGGTGATTAAATAGATAATATAAACAGACCCACAGTCAGCAATGAGGCTGAGTCAGTACCAAAAACTCTCTCAACAATAAAAACCCAGGACTGAAGGGATCCATCACAGAATCCTGAGAACGTCAAAGGACCAACACTCCTTAAATTAATCTAGAAAATAGAAAAGGGAGGGACGCTTCTAAAATTCTTTTTATGAAGCTTCTATTAGCCTAATACCAAAATTGAAGAAAGATACAAAGAAGAGGATAACTACAAAATAACCTCTCTAAGTAACATAGATACAAAATTGTCAATAAAAATTAGCAAACCAAATTCAAGATCATATCAAAAGATCATGACCATGTCAGTTTCATTGCAGAGAAGCAGGAATGGTTCAACATATGTAAGTCTATAAATAAACTCAAAGATAGAGATCATTTGATTTCTGCATCTCATTAGATGCAGAGAAGGACTTTGACTTCTTATTCTAAATTTCTAATTCAAATATCTAATATTCCCTGGCTTAGTTCTCTTTTTTTTTTTAATTTCTTGATTACTAAATTTTTCTACAAGATTAAACAGAGACAAGGAAACTGCCTTGGTTTCTTTTCCTGTCACCATGATAAAATATCCTGACAAAAGTGACTTACACGACACAGGTTTATTTGGCTCACAGTCCAAGGGCACAGTCCGTATTCTTGGAGGATTCTTGGAGGCAGGAGCCACAAGGCAGAAAGCAAGGGTGATGAACACCAGAGCTCACCGTCTCCCTACTTTTTGTGAGTAATTTTTATGAGTGTGAGTGTTTTGCCTGTATGTCTGTCTATGTACCACGTGCATGCCGGGTGCTGTTGGAGGTCAGAAGAGGTGTCTGACCCACTGGACCCAGAGTTATGATGCTTGTGAGTCACTGTGTAGATGTTGGGAACCAAACCCACTTCCTCTGGGAACACAGCAAGTGTTCTTATTAATATTTGTTTTATTATACAATCTGGTCAAAGTTTCCCCTTCCTCCTTCTCCCAGTCCCTCTCCCCCACCTCCTCTCTGCCCCCTCCACTTCTCCTCCATTTCTATTCAGAAAAGGGCAGGCCTCCCATGATGTCAACAAAACATAGCATGTCAAGTTACAGTAAGGCTAAGCACCTCCCCTTGTATTAAGGCTGGGCAAAGCAACCCAGTATGAGGAGTTGGGTCCCAAAAGCCAGCTGAAGAGTCAGAGACAGTCCCTGTTCCCACTGTTAGGAGTCCCACCAGAGGACCAAGCTACACGCCTGTCACATGTGTTGCATGTGGTCCCATGCAACCTGGTCGTTGGTTCAGTCTCTGTGAGCTCCTACGAGCCCAGGTTTAGTTGATTCTATGGGTTTTCTTATGATGTCCTTGGCCCCTCTGACTCCTACAATCCTTCCTCCCTCTCTTAAGCAGGATTCCCCAAGCTCGGTCTAATGTTTGAGTGTGGGTCTCTGCATCTGCTCCCACCAGTACAACTATGTTCTCAACTTTTGGGTCATCTCTCCAGTCTCCCTCTCTCTGCATTTTATTTTGAGACAGGGTTTCACTAAGATAGATGCTCATGTTGTTTCTTTCAGTCTTTTGCCTGTTTATATGGTGGTTTATGTAGCATGACTAATATAAACCCAGACACAAATATATTAGGGTTCAAGCTGAAGATCAGAAAAGCAAAGCAGCCAAGTCACCAGAGAGCTCTTACCTCTATCAAGGCTGGGGAGATCCTGTCCTCAATGCAACTGGAGAATAATTCCATAAGACTGAATGTCAGTTCTGAGACCCTGCTCCTGTCTTATATACCTCTCTAGTGCTGGGATTAAAGGTGTGAGCTATTTCTCTTTTAGACTGATTCACTCTCCTGTATCCCTGGGTGGCCTTGAACTCACAGGAATCTATATGCCTGCCTCCTGAGTCCTGGGATTAAAGGTGTGTGCTACACTGCCTGGCCTCTATGGCTGTCACTAGCTTTGCATTCTGACCTCCAAGCAAGCTTCATTAGACCATAAACAATATATCACCACGTGTTTACATTTATTCAGCTCTATATGGTGAACCATCCCTGCATTTCTGAATGAAACTGACTTGATCATGGTGGGTGATCCCTTTGATGTGTTATTGAATTCAGTTTGAAAGTATTTTCTTGAGAAATGTTTTATCGGTTCTTTGAGAATTTCACATTTTGCTTGTATTCCTCCCTTCCTCCAGCTTTCCCCATATCCACTCTCGCTTCCCTATCCAGCCAGTTTTGTGTCTCCTTTGTTTTAAATCCATCAAACTCAATTTGCACTGCCCACATACTCTTCCATGTGTGGCCATCCATCCAAGGATGGTCACATCATCAAGTTACAGTCTTCGACTCACCTCTCTCAACAACTACTGCCAATAGCTCAGTGGATAGGGGTGACGTTTCATGCCTAACTCCCCTATCCATGCTGGAATTAGTCTGTTTGGTGGCTTATAGAGACATTACACATGGTGTGACAACCACTGAGTTCATATTGCAGCTACCCTGTTGTGTTCAGAAGAAATTGCTTCTGGCTCTCACATTCATCCCATCCCCTCTTCCTCAATGAGATTTGAGAAGAGAGGATGTGACATACATGTCCCATCTAGGACTGAGTATGTCACAGTCTCTTATTTTTTTCTACCTTGGCCAGTTGTGGTTCTCAGTGTTAATCAATGTCTACTGAAAATAAAAGTTTCTCTGATAAGAGCTGAGAGATGTATTAAACTATGTGTTGTAGTTGTTTGTTTTTACCCTTTACTCTTTGGGGATGGGGTGCCCATAAAGATGGCTGTACTCCATCTTGGCACAAGGGCAGAAAGTTCAAAGCTGTCAGCAAGTCATAAGACCTAAGGACAAAGGTGTGGCTACAGAAGGAGGCTTTGGCTGTCTTAGTCTAAATAACAACAGACCTGGAATTTGAGGTGTGGCTACTCCTGACTGTCAAGGCTAAGGAAGAAGATGTTGAATCTGAGGCATGGCTACTCCTGACCTCAAGGCTAGGGAACAAGAAGTTGGAGCTAAGGTGTGGTTACTGAACCCTTAGAATAAGTGAAGAATTAAAGTCTGCTTGTTCCATATACATGATACGGTGTTTCCCCTTTTTGGTTAAGGTATATAAGAGTGGCGGAAAAATAAACTCATGGCATTTCAGTATTGACTGATCTGCCCTCCTGACCTTTATTCTGTCTTTCTGTCTTTCTCTATTGTCTATAACTAGCCTTTCTCTCATCCACATTCCCCCACCCCCACTCAGGTATGGATTTGGGGCAGCTCTGCTGGCTACGATTGCAGCCCCACAAAGACATCTCCCGACCTGGGGGGGCACCACCCAGCTCCCAAATTAACCACATGGAGGCTTATTCTTTCTTATGAATGCCAAACTTTAGCTTGTCTTGTTTCTAGCCAGCTGTCTTAAATTATTCACCTACCTTTTGCCTCTAGGCTTTTACCTTTCTCTATTCTATATTCCTTTATTTCCTTCTTACTCCATGACTGGCTGTGTAGCTGGGTGACTGTCCCCTGATGTCCTCCTCTCCTTCCTTTCTTATTCCTTGACCCTCAATCTTTCCTTCCAAGATTTCTCCTCCTATTTATTCTCTGCCTGCCAGCCCTGCCAATTTTTCTCTCCTGCCCAGATATTGACCTTTAGCTCTTTATTAGATCAATCAGATGTTTTAGTCAGGCAAAATAACACAGCTTCACAGAGTTAAACAAATGCAACATAAAAGAATGCAACACATCTTTGCACTCATTAAACAAATATTCTAGAGCATAGAAAGATATAACATATCTTTAACATTTTATAATAATGTGTCATTAAGAGTGAATTTAATTTAGCAAAATGATAGTATTAGGTTCTCCCTCTAGAGCCTATGACCTATCTAGTCATATGTTCTTGGCACTGATAACAGTCCATGTATGTGTTTCAACTTATGGATTGGGTCTTAAATCCAATAAGAAAATGGTTGATTACTCCCATGATATTTATGCCACCATTGTACCAATGGGCATAACAGTGATAACCAGACTGGTTAACACTGTTCCTTTCGGGCTTCACAGATGAATAGGATTGATGATTATTTTTCTTTCTCAGTGCTTTGCAAAACACCTTCCATGAAAGCTATCCAGTAAGGATGAAGCATCCAAATGAATACCAGCTTGATTTCCCCATGATCTATGATTCAAGCATGTGGTGCCTTAAGCAATAGGATCTTATGGTCAAGTTCTGGAGGGTAACCAAAAAAATTGCAACAGCCTACCATGTTGGGGGCATCTATGGGGCTAACTGGCAAACAACTCTAAAAAAGGTAACCCATTCCTATGAAGCCTGCAAGCAGCAGTAATAACCAGTCTGCAAAAAGACAGAATCATTCTTGGGTTATGCTTTCATGTCCCCTCCCAGGCATGGTGGGTAGGAGTGAGTTTACTTCAGATTATTCATTACAACTGCTTATTTTATTTGTTTATATGCTTCTGGGGGGGACATGTTTTTGCCATGTATGGTTTGTCTGCCACATGCAGCTTGCCTGTGTGACTGTACACTTTTCTCAAGTGACTCATCTTAACCCTCAGAGTGTAAATTGTCTGGTTTTTGTAAATTGGCTATTGACGGAGACTTTAGTCTGCAAACAGACTCTTAACCAAAGAGAAATAGAATGCAGTGGTATAAAAGTTAACGAGGAATAATGGAATAGGAAAGGTTAAATTGGAGTAAGGGTAAGAAGGGCAGGATAGAAAAGGGAATACAGGGAGGGATGAGTCATAATGAAGACCTTTCAAAAGAGTGGTGTGGAAGCTTATTTCTGTAGAGGCTCAGATAGATAGATAGATAGATAGATAGATAGATAGATAGATAGATGATAGATAGGTAGATGATAGATAGATAGCTAGATAGGTAGATGATAGACAGATGATAGATAGATAGATGATAGACAGATGATAGACAGATGATAGATAGATAGATAGATAGATAGATAGATAGGAGTTAAAATGGAATTACCTTATTGAGAATGTTTCAATTTGTGTTCATCAGGAATAATTCTCAAGGCTTATCATTCTCTCTTTCCTCTCTCTCTCTCTCTCTCTCTCTCTCTCTCTCTCTCTCTCTGTGTGTGTGTGTGTGTGTGTGTGTGTGTGTGTGTGTGTGTGTGTGTGTAAATACTTCCTTCATAAAAATCATTTGGAAATTTTCCTTCCTTTTCTACATTACAGAATAATTTGAAGCATGTTGGTGTTAGTGCTTTGAAGACCTGGCAGAACTCTGTGCTGAATCCAGCTGGTCTTGGGGTTTTTTATTTACTTTATATTTTGAGATTATGATATACTTTTCCCCTCTTTCTTTATTCTTCTCTCATACAATACATCCCAACCACAGCCTCCTCTTCTCCTTCCTGCCCCCTCCCACATCCCCTCTCCCCACAGCCATGCTCTTCCATTTCCCTTGAGGAAAGAGCAAGCTTTCCAGTGATATCAACTGAACACAGCATAACAAGATGCAATAAGAGCAGGCATAAACTTTCACATCAAGGCTTGAGGAGGAAACTCAGGAGGAGGAAAAGGGTTCCATGAGCAGTCAAAAGAGTCAGAGACATCCCCACCCAACCCCCACCCAGAGACCTAGGGTAGAACCAAACATGGCTGACCAAAAACAAAAGTCAATAAAACTATTCCTAATGGTATTCTGCTATAGTCATGGATTGGTGCCTAGCCCAATTGTCATCAGAGAGACTTCCTCCAGTAGCTGATGGGAACAGATGCAGAGACTCACAGCCAAACATTAGACAGGGCTTGGGAACCCCACAGAAGAGGAGGGGGGAAGGACTGTAGGAGCCAAAGAAGTCGAGAACAACAGATTATAATTGCGTGATTTCCTCCTTTTCTTTTCTCCTTCCCAATGCCCCTCCTTGTTCTTTTTCAAAATCACGGTTTCTTGTTTTCATTAATTGTTGTTGCACGCACACACATACACACACACACACACACACACACACACACACACACTCCTAAATACCTAAGTACATCCTGCTCCATCTGTATATTTGTATGTATATTTCCAGGACTGATCATTTGGTGTTGGAAAATCAACTGATCTCTGCCTGAGAAGACTATTTCTCCCTCTCTCAGCATTCTGTAGTTGCCTGTAGTTCTTTATGTAGGGGTGACATTTCCTTGCCTTCCCCACACCCACATTAGTATGTCTATTGCTGTCCTTTGTTCAGCTCATGTTTAAGCAGTCATGTTGATGACACCTTATGGGATGTAGCTTCTGACATTCCTAGCAGAAACAATATCACAACACACTCCCCATTCTTCTGGCTCTTACAATCTGTACAAACCCTCTCTTCCACAAACTCCCTGGGCCTTGGGTACAGGAGCTGCAGGGGTATCTTTCGGGACTGAGGTCCACAACTCTACATTTTGATTGGTTGCAAAGGGAAGTTTCCTTGATGAGGGGCAAGGACTACACTTGTCTGTGGGTGCAAGGACAAATATTTAGAATGTAGTTAGGGGCTACACTCGTTTAGTAGAGAAGTGGTTGTAGGTTCTCCTCCAAGATTCAAAGCTTCACTAGCCCTGGGTAGTTGTTTAGTGGTGCTTGGCTTTTTTAAGTTGGGATATTTTTAATTTCTGCTTCTATCTCATCAGTTGCTATGAGACTGTTTAAACTATTTACCTGATTTTGGTTTAACTTTGGTAAGTCATAAGCATCTAGAAATGTTATCTAGTTATCTTACTTTAACAGTTTGGTGACTCTCTGAAAGTCACCAGTGTCTATTCTAATGTCTCTTTTTTTCATCTCTAATTTTGTAAATTTGGATCTACGCACACACATACTCAATTTGGCTAAATTTTTGTCATTCTTATTAACCTTTCCAAAGAGATAACTATTCCTATCACTGATTCATTGTTTTGTTTTTTTTTTTTTTTTCATTTTTATTTCATGAATTTCGGCCCTGATCTTGATTGTCTCTTGCTGTTTATTGCTCCTGAGGCAATGCAGGGGAGAGAAATCCCACAGGGGCCAGGCAGGCCCATAGGATAGCAAGGAGCCAGCCTGCCTGGCAGCATGGGGAAAGGGCTGAAATTATAATTAAATAATTGCGAAAGACAAGAGTTAACTTTTAAAACTATAAACAAAACTCATATTATAGTAGATATAATAAAATGCAAAAATCATAAAATACTATTGATGGGAGATGTCATTCTGTATATGTTTCTCATACTGGTTAATAATAAAGCACTGTTGGCCAATAGGAAAGGAAGATAGGAGGGACTAGGAGACAAGGAGGAAATAGGAAGTAGGAAGGAGGAGTCAAGATGGAGAGTCTGGAGAAAGCAGTATGCCGCCGGCTCCCCGGTAAGAGAAGGCCATGTGAAAATACATAGATCAGCAGAAATGGGTTAATAATTAAGGCAGAGCTAGCCGATAAGAAACAAGTAACCGGGCCAACAGCATTGTATCAAATACAGAGTCTCTGAGTGTTATTTGGGGCTGGCGCGGCAGCAGGACAAGACCAGCGGCGGCAGGCGGAAAAACAGTACTCGTTACAATGGCGCCCAACGTGGCTAATAAGAATTTACACTTAAGTTAAAAAAAAAAAAAAAAAAAGCTTAAAAACGCGGTGTTAGAAACAAAACAACACAGACAAGCAAGGTTTCTTGGTAGCAGCGCAGACCAAGGCGGTGAGCACAGCTTTCCGTGCTGGCGGTAAAAGTACCCGCCACCATCTTTGGTAAACCGCGGCTGACACAGCTATGACTTTCATTTTAGCAATGTTTTTGTTTACCAGATAAAAGACTTGTGGCTAGACAAAGATAAAGATTTACAGTAAAGACAGATTCATATTAAGAAAAACCTCTAAAGGTTTACACTGTGTTTTAAAATATATGTAGACATTAAAAAAAATGGTTTTAAAGAGACAAAGAGGAACTGGGTGTTGTAGCACACGCCTTTAATCCCAGCACTCAGGAGACAGAGGCAAGCAGATCTCTGTGATTTGCAAAGTAAACCTAGTATGCAGAGTAAATTCCAGGGCAGATAAGAGTTACACAGTGAAACCCTATGTCAAAAAAAAAAAAATAAAAGTAAAATAGAATAATAATAAAGCCACGTAAAGATGAAAAGCTCAGAGAGAATCTGGTTACTGTATGCTATTGTGTTGTCTCTGCATTGTTTGACTGCTGAGAAAATAACAACTGATAAAGGAAATGTTGCTGGATTAATTCAATTTATATATTTTAAAAATGCTTTGACTCCAACATTTAAGTTCAAGGACAAGTTACTGGGGAAAAGGATTTCTATTTTTGTTTCCACAGAAAATAAAAAGCTGTGGATTCCTTCCAGACTAATGTGGTTTGAGCAAGCCAGACCGCCTGAAACAGAGTTCCTGATGATCCAACATTCAAAACAGCTTGAACAAGGCAGACTTGCAGACTACAGCCAGGATTTCTGCATCTTCTTAGGATCCCCATGACAGCGCCCCCTATCAGCAGGAAGTAGTTGGAAAGAACGACGCCCAAATTCCCAAATATTGTTTATAAATGTTTGGTTTCATTTAAATGGACTTGGTTATAAATGGGTAATGATCGCAGCAATTATTTTTAAAGGTAAAAAGGGAATTATGGTATTGATATGATTACTTTGTTTTGGAATGGATTTTCATTTATTGATACAATTTAAGGTCAATTTTGTCATATGTATATTTCTCCTCTTGTTTGTATAGCTCATTTAGAAATGTAATGTATAATATAGTACAGATTATAGATAATTACCTATGATAGTCAAAGCTTAGAGTTTAGTTAGGGTTTTCAAGATACACAGAGATGTATTTAAGATAGATAGGAATTCTTCAAACCTTTCAAAGACCTACAGAATATGGCATTTAAAATGGTTTAGGGTTTTACTTGACAATGAGACATAATTGCTCCTGGTAACACCACCTGCTCAAAAAGGAAGATGGACATTAAAGAAACACGTTATGGAGTTTACTTCCAATATGGCAAGACTAGCCATTTGGACAAAATACTGCTCTTGTCTGGACTGTTTGACTTTGTGCTATATAAACTGGACATGCAGGGCCCACAGAAAAGTGACTGCTGATTCACGATGGACATTGCTACAGAGTTCCTGCTTCATGGAAGAGTCTGCGAGACAGTATGCAGGACACAGAGAAAAGTGACTGATAAACTGCCAATACAAGAAGACAGTTTAAAGTTTCCTGTATTGCTGAAGAGTCTGCCAGACACACTATGGCCTATGGGCTGAAGATGGAAGATTACAAAAGAACTTTGGGTGACCAGGCAGTGAGTTGTCTCTGTCATTTCTAGAGTTTATACTATCCTTCTGTGGTCTTTGAGGGACTTGAAGACAGAGAGTTATGGTTACAGTTTTCCTTAGTATTAAAGATAAGTTACTTAGACTTTAGACACACAAAGATATGATAGATAATGGAATATTTTCTTCAAATCTTGCTAAATGTTAATGGACTAAATATTGTTAACTGTGATTCTTATTGGATAACTGTTATGTGATATATTTTGCTATGTTAAGGTTAAAACCCTTCTTTTCATTTAGTCAGAAAAGAGGAGATGATGGGAGATGTCATTCTGTATATGTTTCTCATACTGGTTAATAATAAAGCACTGTTGGCCAATAGGAAAGGAAGATAGGAGGGACTAGGAGACAAGGAGGAAATAGGAAGTAGGAAGGAGGAGTCAAGATGGAGAGTCTGGAGAAAGCAGTATGCCGCCGGCTCCCCGGTAAGAGAAGGCCATGTGAAAATACATAGATCAGCAGAAATGGGTTAATAATTAAGGCAGAGCTAGCCGATAAGAAACAAGTAACCGGGCCAACAGCATTGTATCAAATACAGAGTCTCTGAGTGTTATTTGGGGCTGGCGCGGCAGCAGGACAAGACCAGCGGCGGCAGGCGGAAAAACAGTACTCGTTACATACTATGAACAATTACATATCAACAATTGAATAATCCATAAAAATTAATAATCCATGCTGGATGCTATGAGACAGCCTGTAATTCCAGCATGTGGAAGATGTGCAAGGGGACCAGGAGTTCAAAGTCATTCACAGCTATGTAACATGTTCAAGGCCAGCCTGGATTACATGAGATGCTATGTAAAAAGTGAAGAGAGAAGGAGAAAGGAAAGGAGAAAGAAAAAGAAAGGAAGGAAGGAAGGAAGGAAGGAGAAGGAGAAGGAGAGAGAGGGGGAGAGAAGGAAGGAGGGTAGGAGGGCGGGAGGGAGGAAGGAAGGAAAGAAGGAATTATAACTTCCAATACTGAGTCATGAATAGGTAGAAACTCTGAACAAATCAATATGTAAGGAGTTTGAATTTATTAACAAATAACTATTACAAAGGAAAGCCTTAAAACATATGGTCTCATGGATAAATTAGTAGTATTATTCGTTTTCAGTTTTTCAAAACTTTAAGAATAGTTCTTCAAACTCTGGGACACTTGAGGCAGAAATCCTATCTTCTAGGAAGCAGTAAGTTGCACTCAAAGAAAATATCTTAGGTTGAGGCTGTTTTCCTAATAAAGGGAGCTGGACTGGAAGGCAGAACCCTTCTCACAGTGCGATCCCAACCTTCTCTTCTCTGCAGTCTGATGAGGCACCTTTTCTTGTCAAATGCTTAGTAAAGAAGCCCAATGACCTCCAAATAAATAAATAAAGCAAAACCTTTAAGGGAAGGATACATTTGCAAAGTCACTTGATAACCCTTATGTGGTACAAATACCTAAGTGAGACAAGAATGTATTATAAGAAGACATAATTCAGGCTGGTCGGGTCTCTTTGCTAGAGGCCAAACAAAACAAAACAAAACAAACAAACAAACAAAGAACCTGGAAAACTGACTTTAGCAGACATTGAAGGATTATGATCAGATTGGGTTTACCAATAACAGGCAAAAATGAGTTGCACATGAAAACCAATCAATGCAATGAACCACATTAACAGGAAGAGGGAAAAAAATATTTACAAATTCAATAAATTATCTAATGTATCTGAAAACTTAGCACACATTCATAATTTTAAAGACTCAACAAAATGGGTACAATGGGAATGTACATCAACATCCATTTGGCTATTGAGACAGTCCTGCTTCCAATGGGTAATGGTCAGTATTATAGAAGAGCAAATTAAAAATGGGATTTGGCTAGGTACAGCGGCGTACACCTTTAACCCTAGCACCTGGGAGGCAGAGGCAGGTGGATCTCTGTGAATTTGAAGCCAGTCAGGAATACATGCATAGGAAGGCTGTATCTCAAAAACAAAAAAAATAAAATGATAAATGAACCTGGGTTTTGTTGAGAAAGACAAGAAGAACGCCACTCTGTGGGTAAGAGAGGTAGCACACGGCTGGATTAGCTCAGCAGGTCAGAACGCTGGTTTCCCTTACACAAGTGTCAACAAGCGCAGAGACATCTTCTAGGGCAGGGCACACTGATGAAGGATCGGGCCATTACTGGAATAAAGCTGACCTTTACTGGGATTAATAATGCGGGAGAGGGGCCAGTTTGATGGCTTATGCTAAAGAGGCTACTAATGACTAATATCCATTGCCTACTTACTACAAACCAATCATCTCGTGGCATTTAACTTGCCCCACAATTTCATTCATACATGATCATGAAAGGCTAGCAGAATATTTTTGTTGGGTTTAAGTAAAATTGGCTCATAGTGAAAAAAATATGATCTTTTAATCAGCTTAGTGAATACTACCCCTGCTTTCCCTTTCTAAAGAGAAGATCTGGCTTGGTTAGCAACATTCAACTTCCGCTCAAAGATGGGACCACAACCTCAGAAGCTACCACAGTTCTGTTTTACATGTGGACTTAAGTAACTGGTTATAGGAATGCTGAAGAAACTGCCTCACTGCCTCAGGGCTGAGCAATATTTGCCTGTGTTTCTATTTGTCATCATTATCCTGCTACAGGAAATGTTTGAAAAGAGTGAAGCAATTGTTTGTATTCTTATTCTCTATATCAATTTAATCAAATTTCTTGGGTCAAACTTTCACTTACTGAAAGGCAAGTTAGTGTGGTCTTCATGTAATATCAAATAAGGAATATTTAATATTTCTCATATTTTATAGTAGTTATGTAAGTTCATGATTTTTATTTCTTTTAAATCAGCACTGTAGCTACATTAACAAGTTGAGCCTTATTTTCTCATATTTTATTTATCTAAGATTAATTTATAATCCAAGATTGTCCTTAAACATCAATTAAGCAACACACAAAACAGAAGTTGCTTGGTGTGGTTGCCTATGGCTGGTGCTTTTTGCAACTCATTAGATAGAACAATTAGATAAGGAAATAGAATGTAAGATATTTAACGATAACACAAATAATTAAAACACAAATCATAAAATGTGACTATATATTAATGACAAAATACACAGCTATCACCTCTTTCAACACTGAAAAGTTGAAATAACTCCTTTAGCATCAGGAACAATGGTGGCCTCTCCCACCACTCCTATTCACTGTGGTACTGGACGACCTAACTGGAAAAAGTAGACAAGGAAAGGAATTCAGATGGCCTCCAATTCGGAATGTACTACATCGTGCATGGCTTGGGTTCTGAAGCCATGACCAGAGGAGATGATGGAATAAAGAAAGGTTGGAAAATGATGGCAGGACAAAGGCATGGATACAGAAAAGCTGGAACCAGGTGGGTTAGGCTGTCTGAAGAAGCTGCAACACCCCAGAAGCTCAGAGTGTTTATTAGATACAACTGAACATGGAGCCAGGTTTAGCTACTCTCAGTAGGAGCAGTGTCTACAGGGGAGCAGACTTCAGGCAGTGACCATCCAGTGGGAGAAAGCAACAGGGGACATTTTCTGTCCATACTGTCCATGCTCCCACACACAGAATGGAAGTGTAATTATCTCTCTGTAATGATAATGTGATCATCTATAGAGTAAACCCTAAAAAATTCTACATAGTACACATACAGCTCACATACATACATGTTGGACATAAAGAACAAGTTTGTACAGTACCAGGATAAATCATAGACAGGTCTTTTGCAGTTGCACAGAAGTAGAAAGAAATCCATGTCTAAGAACGTTAAAACACAAAATATTTAACGGTAAAATTCTGATGCACTGTTACCAGGAAACTGAGCTGGTGGTACAACCATTAAGTAAATCAGTAAAGAAGTTCCTCCAAACACTGGCTGTGGTGTAGCATTCTCACTTTGGGATATATAGACTGAAACATAAAAATATCGTCACCTAAAGACGTCCACATTCATGTTCTTTGCAGTATCACTCACTAAAGTGAAAACTTGGAAACAACCTGTATGTTAGTTACTGAGGTCTTTCGGGTACCAGCCCCTTAGACCTCTTCAGGGTCCAGCCAAGATTCTACAGCCAGTAAGAGAACTAACTGAAAAAGATCTGAGGGCGAAATGAATTCTCCACTATGTACTTTTTCACACCAGTTTCTTTACTCTTTTGCTTCTACTCTAATAATCCTGTCTTACTTTAATTTCTCCCAATTTCTTCCAGTTTCTTCTATTCTAGTCTCTCAAACATCCCCCTTCCCATGGAGGCTTGAAGCAAAAGAAGGAGTTACATGAACAGATAGCTCTCACTGGTTAGAAGCACATTTCTAGGGAAAGCAATAAGGGTAAAGGCATTGCCATAGCAATGTAAGGGCCCAAGGCCATAGGAGCAAAACTGCGACCTGAGCGGGGGCTGTGGGTGGCACAGTGCCCAGTGACAACTTTGAGACACAGATCCATTGTTAGTAGACAGGCAAGTGAAGAATTGGCATGCTTTTCTTAGTAACCTTGGTTGGACATCTGCAGCTCTGACATAGCTGTAAGGGTTTAAACTTATGATCTATTTATAAAGGCCTTTTAGTCTAGTTTGAACTTGCTCTGAGGTGAAAGTGATCTATTGTGTGCAGTTAATCTAAGTAAGAGAACAAGGCAGGCTGTTCAGAGTCCACAGACCTTGTGGGACAAATAGTTCTGGTTATGAAGCATGTCCCAGTATATATTCTAGATATCAAAACTATATAGTTAAATGGAAAGTCATGTTCTAGACCACCCACAGATATATGTGCCCAGTAATTGATTAATACAGTTTTGGGGTTAATGAGATGAATGTCACCATACAAAGGGAGCACTGTGGCTCTACAGGGAATTTGCAGCAAGGACAGTGACTATTGAAAAAGCAGACTCCCACTGCCCTGCATTTGGTCTCCTCCATCAGAATGTGTGATCCCTGTGGGTTATCCTTGTGATTTGTCAGCTGAGTTCTCACTGTGTAGTCCTATGGACCACAGGGGTCAGTGGATGAGTGGGTCATAAATGTTTAACACCTACCTGTGTGTGTATTAACACACTGAAACATTGGTCCATCATGAAATGCGCATCGTCGGATGTGCAGCAATGGATGAATGTAGGGGGTGTTCATCTATGGTGAACAAGTACAAGAAGGATCAGTATCCGATCTCACTTATAAACAATGTCTGAAAACATAAACTGCAGGAATTAGAGAGAAAATCCATGGTGGCAGGGGTTTGATGTTGGAATCCCTGACATGTTGAAGAAAGGGCACAGACAGACAGATAAAATAAAAGTAAATACTGAGGGTCCAAGATACAATAGAGTAACAATAGTTAACACTATCCTGAATATCTGAACTTTCTTAGAAAGCCCTTAAGTGTTCTTAACACACATACATGCACACACACACACACACACACACACACACACGAACACACACTGGTAACTATATTAAGTAATGGATGGTGTCACCCTGCTTTGCATAGTAGTTTCAGAGTAAATATATATATTAATATTAAAAGCCAGACACTATAATTTAAATGTACATAATTTTATTTCTCAAGTGCATGTCAACAAAGCCAAAGGCAGAGTAAGACAGAGGAAGAAAAAAAACCGATAAATGGGAAGAACATAGCATACAATTGTGGGAGTTAATGAAAGCTTGAAGGGGAAATGAAAGCCCCATATGTGCACAAAACGACCAATGTGCAGTGACCTGGCACACGGGAAATCCTAGAGAAAGGTCATCGTGTGTAGGACTAAGTGGATGAATACGCAAGCAGACATGCTGTCCTCACATGTATAACCATTTGCTGCCTATTTAAATTCTGTAACCCTCTCTTTGACATGAAAAATGCTCTAGGGATCTGTGTAATAGTGGATAAAAATGCAATCACGTGTCCATGGTGAATGCTTTCTCATACGTATATTTTCTTCATCTGACAAACTGACTTCTGTTTCACACTGCAAGGGCTGTCATTCCAGCCCCAACTAGAACGTGGATGATTTACTATAACACATTGTTCCTTGTCGTTGTTGGGCTCACCTGGGTGCCAGAACCTGAAAGGGAGGAAAGGTCATCAGGGTGTTTCCTACAGCAATGCTGGGAAAGAGAAGGCACAGTAAGCAAGTCTGAGGATGAGGCTGGAATTTGTGGAAATCAGATTCAAGTGTGTGCAAAGCAGCCGTTCTCCACCACCCATATCTGACATTTCCCTGGAAAACACAGCCCACCACATTCAAAGTTCTCTTAGCTTGTCACTTAACTGTCCTCCCAGGACACATCCCAGAGGCTACTTCATCCCTAGGTCTCGGTACCTGGGGCTGTCATTCCATAGGTGCTAATTTACAAGCTGAAAAGGTCTCCTTATTCTCCTGTTTTACTAAAATTTTTTCATTTTTACAAGTCTTATTTTAGAGAATGGGGAGCTAGTTAAAATATTGAGATAATCTAATTTTTTCTAACATCTAGGACAAGTAATTTAATACCCTGGATTCCTACATTCTTCTCTGAAAACTCACAATGACAATGCCATCACTACCTATTTCTCACAACAGAAAGCAGGATAGAATATGAAAAAATACTAAGATATTAGAGTTTTAAAATAATTACATAAATATAAAACATAACTGTATCAGATTGAAGCTTTTGATTTAAGAGAAATAATCAGTTATGATCTTGACATTAATTTTTGCCATGAAGATATAAATTAAAGCTGGAGAGATGGCTCAGAAATTAGGAGTGCTTGCTGCTTTTCCACAAAATGTGAGAGTTCTGTTCCCAGCACTCATATTGGCGTGGCCATACCACCTGTGACTCGAGCTCCAGGTGACCCAACAACCTCTCATGGGCTCCATGGCATACACATGACACACAGAGAGGTACATGTGCACATACACACAAATAAAA
Organism: Phodopus roborovskii; assembly: GCF_943737965.1. Lineage (NCBI taxonomy): Eukaryota > Metazoa > Chordata > Mammalia > Rodentia > Cricetidae > Phodopus > Phodopus roborovskii. The sequence continues at coordinate 116,923 of NW_026125481.1, forward strand.
GTAAAAATGGGTCATAGTTTCTAAAATAGAGATGAGTGCCTGAAAGTGTAACAAAACACACCTAGGTATAAGCACCTAGATTGTGTACCCTGGGTACTTATCATTCTACACTCTTCACACTCATCTCTACCTGGAGCATCAGCAACCCGTGTCTCACAGGACTCCTGTGTTGAGTACATGGGGCTAAGTAACTCCATCCCCAGCAGCCACACCAGGACTGAGCTGCTTTAGTTTCACAACCAACAGCTGGAACACCCTAAAGTCTTCTCATGCCACAGCACACAGGCCTCTCTAGGTAACTCTAGACTCACGTGGCACTTTCATTGTATGGTGTCTGATCAACCCATCGCCACTGCCGATGACCTGGATCCGAAAGACCGATAAAATAAGCATCATGAACATTCAGGATCTTGGTGATGAAATCCTAAGAGGAAGGAAAGATGAAGCATTCAGCCTGGATGGAGGGCTGCTGTTTCTGTTATAGAAGTTTTATATGCTCTTTTAAAAATTATTATAACAACATAAAATTATAGGTTCGGTGTGATGCACATATGCAAATATATAATAATCAAACATAGTTCATCTCTCCAACCCTTAAACAGTTTTCAAATTTTAGATTCATACACAATAATTGTACATTTTAGAGGTACTCTGTGATACTTTTTCTGGTCACACAGAGATGAGAAGACAAAGAAAGGATCAAGGACCAGAAGGGCCACCCCCACCCCCAGGAGGGCCATCGTCCCCATCTGACCAGGACACAAAGTCATCACCCATAGGCCTGATTTCCATGTCACTGGAAACAGTCTCTGCCATGATCATAGTAATTCTCATCTCAGACTCACTCCCCTCTTTCCTTCCCCAAGACCGTTCTTGAAAGTTGTGCATGACAGAATTTTGCAGATGAATCATTCTCCACTCATAACTTTGGATATTTCCTTTCTTTTTTTATTATTTTTTATTAATTTATTCTATTTTATATAACAAAGTCCAATTAAATGAAAACAATATACACAATATTTGGGAATTTGGGCGTTGTTCTTTCCAAACTACTTCCTGCTGGTAAGGGGCACTATCATGGGGGGATTCGACTGCTGATTCCATCCCATTTCCCTAGTCAGCTCTGCGCCCTCCTCTGTTAGGCAGTTGCTACTACAGGAAGCATTAGAGGGCTGGGATGGCACACTGGTCTTTCAGGCAGAAACATTTCATCCTTCCCTCCACCCTCAGGCCTGGCATGTCTGTTGCCATGGTTCCTTGTGGGCTGTTTAGCTCCACTGAAGCAGGAGCAAGGTGTAGAATGCCAAGGCTGAAGCTACCTTTCCGGCTATTGGATGGAAAGCCTTCTGCCACATCACCAACTCCCATGTTCGCAAAACTCCCTCTCAGTAAAATGAGGAGGCAGACACCAGGCAGGCCCCAGGCGCCACTCCCTCCCACAATGCACCTGCTCTTCCTTGCTGTGGACCACCATCAGATGAGCGCCCATGCTGGAGCACTTCTCCTCACTCTCGCTCCAGTTTGCCAAGGCAGTGGGAATGAAGTAGCAGTGGGAACTAAACGGCTTCCAGTCCTTTGGGCAACAGCTCCAGAACTTGTCTATCCGGGAGGAAGGAGATGTGAGTCAATGTCATTAAGTCATTTAAAAGTTGTTGTGTGCAGAGACCACATGGGAGCTGGGACTCCCACTTCTCCAGATATAACAAGGAGCCTCTCCCCGTCAGGTGCCAAGAAGCCCCAGTCTACCTCTGTGAACACTAACATCAGTTCCCTTTGTCCTACGGGGTGCTGTCAGGAATGCAGTGTAAAGGCTACTCAGACACCAAGGACATACGACAAATGCCCTTGTCTCCAAAGAATAGAACTTATACCAAGAACAAGAAGGTTTTGTAATATTATATGTTGTATTTAAATAACACATGTCAATAATGGCAGCAAAATCCTGAGAGAGATTTTTTAGTGATGATAAAAGTACTTCACACAAATATTACAAAGATTCTAGAAATAAATGTAAAATAGAATGCCTCAGGAAAGTAAAATATATAAACACCCAATGTGTGCAAATATAACTTTTTTATTTTTGAAAACATTTTAACCATTGCATAATGTTCCATTACAATGATATATGACCATATTTTTTTTTAACAGATCCCAATTTTCGCCAGTTACTTAGGGGGTTGCTTTTCGTTACAACCCTCTAAGAATTATAGCAAATCAACTTTTGTCTACACTAGTTAATTGTGTCCTAGGGAAGAATTTTAAATAATAAATTGCTGGACCAAAGGATCAAATGTTTTGTAAATATAACTTCTCATATCTGTAATAATATGTTTTTCCATTTTATAATAAAAAATGATAAAATAATCTTTTTTTAAATGTAGAGGTTATAGTATGATGGATTGCAAAATCAGGAGAAACAAAACCATAGAAATTGAATTTAAAAACAGTCTCCTATCATGATCCTTAACTGCCTATACCAAATAAGAGAGGTTTAAAATATATGAAAAATGAAAAAAATTAATTGAGAAACAGATCATGGCAGGTACACAGAGATATATTCACACGCTTATATGTATCCCTATGTGCTTGTGTGGACACCAAGAATGTCAAAGAGCTAAGAGAGCAATCAAAGAGTGGGAGGGGATAGAAGAATGAACAGCCAAAGCATGCAGTGTTAAGCAAATAACTAAGAAATTACGTTTGCAGTGGTAAACATAACAAGGCTCGGAGAACAAAGAGTAGTGCGCAACATCATGAGGAACCTGGATAGACATAGAAAGATACATTATTCTGTCTCTTGAGAAACCTAACTCAATATTCCACCATAGTGTGGCCTATTGGTCACAACATCCTTCCAAAAATTATACTGTGGAAATAGATTTTTAAAAAAAGATCAGTTTCTTTACATTTAATTAAAATATAATTATATCATTTCCCCCTCCTTCTCTTCCCTCCAAACCCTGTATGTTCCCTTCTCCCTCTCAAATCCATAGCCTACTTTTAGTGTTATAAGAACTACAGGCAATTAATGACTGCTGAGAGAGGGACAATTAATCTTCAACATGGATGAACCTCCTAATTGGTTATCCAGTACCAAATCATTAGCCCTAGATAGGTACACTTCTATCAACCAAACACTGCATAGCAAGATGCAATTATGCTAGGCACAATCCCACATATCATGTCTGGAAGAGGCAACCCAGTAGTAGGGAAAAGGTCCCATGAGCAAGGAGGGCTGATCTTTCCTGAAGGGAAATGGAGGGGCAGTGAATCTGGGGGAGAGGGAGGTGACTGGGGTGGGACCTGCAGGAGGGATGGGAGGCTGCCGTTGGGATGTACTGTATAAAAGAAGAACATTTTTCCAAAAAAGAAGAGACTCAGATGATGAAAAAGACACACTTGTATGTGGCCTACCTTAAGTAGACCATCAGGTGATAATGGCGGTCTATAGTCATTTGTATAGTTTAGACCCTGTGCATGGTGTGATTAAACTAGCATTTCACACCTGCCATCTGCCTCTCCAAAAATAATTTCTCAAATTTCAATACAGGAATATCCTATAGTATACCAGATCAGCCATCCTCAAAACTGATATTCAGAATCATTTAAAAACAAGGACCTTCTGAAAATTCATCCCGACCAAGAGAAGACTAAAGAGATGTGACAGCTAAATATGGTGGTTATATCACTGATGAGAGTCTAGTAACCATGAACTTCAATCAGCAATGATGTCAGTTGGTAGCTGTAGCAACCACGTCTATGTATAAAAATGTTCATATGGACAGTGGACAGTGTATGAATATGTGGGGTTAGAATGATATCTTTATATCTTATGAAATCTAAGAATTTGAAAATGTTCTCAAGGAGTCTGTTAAAGCTTTAAGTAATTTGTATTCATGATACAGGGCATCATCGTTTTCTTCAAAATATATATTTTTAAGACTTATTTATTTAGTGTGTATGCAGCGTTCTGCCTGCATGTGTATCTGCATGGTGGAAAAGGGTATCAGATCTCATTACAAATGGTTGTAAGCTACCATGAGTTTTCTGGGAATTGAACTAAGGACCCTGAAGCTAGTGCTCTTAACTTCTGAGCCATCTCTCCAGTCCATATGTGTGTGTGTACACATATATGTATGTATACACTGCATGTGCATGTGCATGTGCGTGTGTGTACTGAGGTGAGAAACAGCAAGTGTACAAAGATGGTTCAGAAAGAAACAGAGGCTAGAAAAGTCTATGAACAATAGAACCCACTCGCTACAAATGGCGCCCACGTGGCTAGTAAGAACTTCCACTTAAAATTTAACAAAAGCTTAAAAAAAGGATTTAGAAACAAAAGAACAGAGACAAGCAAGGTTTCTTGGTAGCAGCATTTTTCTCGGTTGGACTCTGTTTTGCGAGAGACAAGCAGATATTTGCGCGGCTCCTTAAAGGGAGGATTCCTGACTCAGCATAAGCGACAAAAAACCACAAGGCTTTTAAGAAACTCTGCTAACTATTCATTGGTGTGTATGAGAGATGGCAATGGCAGTGACCACATCTCCAAGCCGGCAGCGTTGACCAGAGCAGTGACCACAGCTTTCATTGCTGGCGGTAAAAGCACCCGCCACCATCTTTGATAACCGCGGCAGAAACAAAGACTTTCATTTTAGCAATGTTGTTGTTTAACAGATAAAGACTCATGGCCAGAAAAAGATAAAGATTTACAGTAAAGACATAATTCACATTAAGAAAAGGTGCTAAAAGTTTACAGTGTGTTTTAAAAAAATACGTAGGCTTGGGGGGAAAATGGTTTTAAAAAGACAGAGAGGAGCTGGGTGTGGTGGCACACGCCTTTAATCCCAGCACTCAAGAGACAGAGGCAAGCAGAACTCTGTGATTTGCAAAGTAAACCTGGTATGCAGAGTAAATTCCAGGACAGATAAGAGTTACACAGTGAAACCCTATGTAAAAAAAAAATAAAAGTAAAATAAACAGAGTAATATAAAGCCACGTAAAGATGAAAAGCTCAGAGAGAATCTGGTTACTATATGCTATTGTGTTGTTTTTTTATTGTTTGACTGCTGAGGAAACAGCTGTTAAAACAAAGGCTGCTGAATTAATTCAATTTATATATTTTAAAAATGCTTTGACTTCAAAATTTAAGTTCAAGGACAAGTTACTGGGGAAAAGGATTTCTATTTTTGTTTCCACAGAAAATAAAAAGCTGTGGATTCCTTCCAGACTAATGTGGTTTGATCAAGCCAGACCGCCTAAAACAGAGTACCAGGTGATCCTACATTCAAAACAGCTGAACAAAGCAGCCTTGCAGACTACAGCCAAGATTCTGAGTCTTCTCAGGATCCCCCATGACAGCGCCCCCTGTCAGCAGGAAGTAGTTTGGAAAGAACGACGCCCAAATTCCCAAATATTGTTTATAATTGTTTGTTTTCATTTAAATGGACTTGGTTATAAATGGTTAATGATCACAACCATTATCTTTTTAAAGGTAAAAAGGGGATTATGGTATAGATATGAATACTTCATTTTGGAATGGATTTTCATTTATTGATACAATTTAAGATCAGTGTTGTGATATGTATATTTCTCTTCTTGTTTATGTATTGTGTTTATATAGCTCATTTAAAAATGTAATGTATAATTTAGTACAGATTTTACATAGTTACCTATAATAGTCAAAACTTATAGCTAGGTGAGTTAGATTTTCAAGATACACAGAGATGTATTTGAGATAGGCATTCTTCAAACCTTTCAAAGACCTACAGAATATGGCATTTAAAATGGTTTAGGGTTTTCGTGACAGTGAGACATAATTGCTCTTGGCAATACCACCTGCACCAGAAAGGAAGATGGACATTGAAGAAACTCGTTATGGAGTTTGCTTCCAATATGGCAAGACTAGCCATTTGAACAAGATACTGCTCTTGTCTGGACTGTTTGACTTTTTGATGTATAAACTGGACATGCAGGATCCACAGAAAGTGACTGCTGATTCAAGATAGACATTGCTACAGAGTTCCTGCTTTGTGGAAGAGTCTGCCAGACAGTCTGCAGAACACAGAAAAAAGTGACGGACAAACTGCAAATACAAGAAGACAGTTCAAAGTCTCCTACTTTGCTAAAGAGTCTGCCAGACACACTATGGCCTATGGGCTGAAGATGGAAGATTACAAAAGAACTTCAGATGGCCAGGCAGTGAGATGTCTCTGTCATTTCTAGAGTTTATATATTATCCTTCTGTGGTCTTTGAAGGAGTTGAAGACAGATAATAATGGTTATAGTTTTCATTAGTTAGGGTTAAAGATAAGTTACTTAGACTTTAGACACACAAAGATAAAATAGATGATGAAATATTTTCTTCAAATCTTATTAAATGTTAATGGACTAAATATTGATAAGTGTGATTCTTGATAACTGTTGTATAATATATTTTGCTATGTTAAGGTTAAAACCCTTCTTTTTATTTAGACAGAAAAGAGGAGATGATGGGAGATGTCATTCTGTATATGTTTCTCATACTTGTTAATAATAAAGCACTGTTGGCCAATAGGAAAGGAAGATAGGAGGGACTAGGAAACAAGGAAGAAATAGGAAGTAGGAAAGAGGAGTCAAAATGGAGGGTCTGGAGAGAGCTGGACGCCAGCCGCCTCCCCGGTAAAGGAAGGCCATGTGAAAATACATAGATCAGCAGAAATGGGTTCATAATTAAAGGCAGAGCTAGCCGATAAGAAACATGTAACCGGGCCAACAGTATTGTGTATTGTGTATTATTTGGGGTTGGCGCGGCGGCAGGACAAGACCGGGCGGCGGCAGGCGGGAAAACCATACTTGCTACAGAACCCCTTCCACAAATAAGACTTGTGTGGACAAATGGACTCATACAATATCAAATTCCTCGGTCTGATGTGAAAGTACATGAGGGCTCCACTTTTCAGTATGTGCCACCTGGGAATCTATCAGAAATGTCACACAGCTCAAGTAGACATCCCACACCAGCCAGAAGAATGAACAGGAAAAGTCAGGCAGAGACTCAACTGCTGGACCAGAGGCCATGAGGGCCACCAGAGGCCATGAGGGCCACTCCAGATAGATGCCCGCTCAAGGACATCCTCCACTGTCCTTATGCACCCCAGACACGAGGGGTGCACAAATGCCCCCTCCCCTCCTTACCATGTTCCAGCCCCCAACTCTGACAACCATAAGACACACAGACCAAAAAGGCCAGAGAGGAAAGTGACCCCAGGAACAAAACACCCTCCAAACATACACAAACTTAGAAATACACAAGCTTAGACCTATAGCCATCCCAAACCCAAGCCCGGATGTCAGGGTAAGAGCACAATCAACAACAGCCAGGGTGATATGTCATGACCAGAGCCCAGCTATCCTACTACAGCAAGTCCTGAATATTTCAACACAGTTAAAGTACAGCAAAAAGACCTTAAATCCAACTTTATTAAGATGATAGCGGTCCTTAGACAGAAAATGAATAAATCCCTTTAAAAATCTGTACTTCACAAAATTGAAAAATCAAAAAAGAAATGGATAATTTTCTCAATAGATACCACTTACCAAAATTAAATCAAGATCAGATAGACCTATAACGGAAATAGGAGCAGTCATTAAAAGTCTTCTGACTAAAAGAAGCCCAAGGCCAGACACTTTACTGTTCTCCTTGAGTTTCAAAGATCTACAGTTTATTTACACACACAACAGCAATTCTCTGACATTAGAAAGCTTACAAGGCTATTTCTCAGTGTCACAAGCCAGTCTTCGTAGATTCAATAAGAGACACACGGAGCAATAACTCGACAGCTTTTTTTAAGGCCCAGGGTTGCCTCTGTGGCTGTAAAAAGCTTTGGCTTATTGTAAAGTGAAGTTTCTCAAAGAAGAGAAACTAAGTGAAAGAGAAATATAAGGAGAAAGCAAAGAATTTGGACACTATTTTACATTTCTTAAGTGTGACTAAATGTATAAGCTAAAATTTTGTGATAAATAAAACTCAAAAAAGGCAAACCTCCTCTTTATCCCAGCTCTGAGTGTGCAGCTGCCTTTGGGAAGTGGTGTCAGTGAATAACCATGGCAACCTGCATATACTGAAGGGGAGGCAAATAGCGTTGATTCACATCAGCATATTCACCAAATGCTAGCTGACACAGTCTTTTTTTTTTCTTTCTTCCTTATTTTACTATTGATCCCAGTTCCCTCTCCCTCCCATCCTCCCATGCTCCCTGACCCCCCCATTCCCATCCCATTCCCCACCCACTCCACTGGGAGGGTGAAACCTTCCAGGAGGGGTCATCAAAATCTGTCAAGTCATTTGGAGTAGGGTCTAGGCCCTCCCTCCTGACTCTAGGCTAAGGGAGTATCCCTCCATGGGGAATGTGCTCCCAAAGTCCTTTCGTGTATCAGGGATACATCCTAGTTCCACTGTCAGAGGTCCAATAGACTGTCCAGGCCTTCTAACGTAGACCCATGTACAAGGGGTCTGGGTTGGTCCAATGCTGGTTTCCCAGCTATCAGTCTTGGGGTTCATGACCTCCCCCTCGTTCAGGTCAGCTGCCTCTGGTTTTTTGTAGTCTGGTCTTGACCCCTTTTATCACCCCCCCCCCTCTCTGCAACTGGATTCCAGGAGTTCAGCTCAGTGTTTCACTGTGGGTGTCTGCTTCTGTTTCCATCAGCTTCTGGATAAAGGCTCTGGCCTTGGGTGGTGGTGCATGCTTTAATCCCAGCACTTGGGAGGCTGAGGCAGGTGGTTGTCTGTGAGTTCAAGAACAGCCTAGTCTACTACAGAAAGTTTTTCAGAACTAAAAATTCATCTTCTACTCTATGTGTAGTTATAACAAAGAGGCGGCCTGTTGGCTACTTTGTACAAGGCAGAGCCGTACATCTCCCTGCCATTCTGGTCATCTGCATGGCTCACTTCCCACAGTAACTGGGTGAGAAAGCTGCCCCCTCTCTGGAGATGCTCAGTCAGTTAACAAATCTTTCCTGTTAATCACACAAATCGCAGGGCTAAAACATAAACAGTTTCCTAAGCTGAAATCTTGCATCAATAGACGGAGGTGAAAATAAATACAATGTGCGTGTTAATAGCCTTCTGGGGTCAAAGCAAGGAAGCGCTGTGGCTCGGCTATCAGCAGGCAGGGTGAAACCAGGGTAATTTTGTTCTCCTTAATCTCCAAAAGGTTTTGATTCAACAAATCCAGGTATACTGTAATTCCATCCTTGAGCATTATCTGTGGAAGTCCCGTTTGTGGTCCATCTGCAAGGACACGTCATCTGGCCAAATTGTCCCATCAGTAAGATAATTATAAAGAATAGGCTTCTGAGTTTTTGTTGTAATGTGGAACAAAAGCTTGACTGTGTGACTTATTTTAATCACCAGAATTGCACAGTGTAGGGAGAAGTCATCCTTCTATCAGTACACAGGAATAATTGGAATAATTGTGCCAGAGAAATGAGGAATACACTGCTGTGGGACAAGTCTCGTAGCTGTTAAAGGCTGGGGTTTGGGGGGGGGGGTGTTGGAAATTAGAGGTAGACGAGCCAGCTATTCAAAAGGCAGTATTCCTTGTAGGCCTTGCGTATGAGTTTTTCCTCCACCAGATAGTGTATCTCTGGTGGGCTGGACTTCTAAATATCAGCTGTAATCTACTGCAGAATCCTGTGGACTCCATCATAAATCAAACACCTCAACTTTAAACCAGACACTAAACCTGGTAGAAGAGAAAGTAGGAAATGGCCTTGAATGCACTGGTACAGGAAACAACTTCTTGAACAGAATGCCAACAGTACAGGCACTGAGATCAGCAATCAATCAATAAACAGGACCTTGTGGAACTGAAAAGTTTCTGTAAGGCAAAAGACACCATCAATAGAACAAAATGGCAGCCTACAGAATAGGACAGGGTTTTTACCAGCTACAGGTCTGACCCAGGGCTAATCTCAAAATATATGAAGAACTCAAGAAACTAGATATCAACAAAACAAACAATCCAATTTTAAAATGAGATATAGAGCCACTCGGAGTTCCTGCGGGCAAGATCCTTGACCCCCAAATCCGGGCCCCTGCCAAAGAACGAGGTCTCAGCGGGAGAGCGCCAGTTTCCAGTGAGATCCCACTACCCTGCAAAACCTTCTCAAGTTCCAGCCCAGCCCTCATCCTCTTCCACCAGCTATTGGCCAGGGGTGAGTCTGGGCCCAATTGGGGCTGCCTGTCCCCTACAACCTCTTTTCCCCCCTCCCCCGCCTGAACTCCCTGGATTGGCCCCTGATCCTGATGCTCCTGCCTCTGGTCCCCATCGAGAGCACCCTTGGAGCTCTGATACACCCCCACCCTTCCCCACCTCCAGCCTACCCCCCCCCACCCTGTGCCCTACCCCACCTACGGTCCTGCTGCTCTGGTTGAGCACTGGGACAGAGGGTGGAGCCAACAGTCCACCCTACTTCGGAGAGACTTCTTGGAGCAACTCCATACAAAGGAGACCTGACTATCCACTCAGGACCACCTGCAATTTCCACCGGCTTGGTCTCTGACCCCGCCTCCAGTCCTCTGCTGGAGTCCCGGGCCCCTCCCAGAGATCTGCCTATCTCTGCGGGTCCACTCGGAGTTCCTGCAGGCAAGATCTTCTGCCGGCTATTGGCCAGAGCTATTGGCCAGAGCTATTGGCCAGAGGACCACTGTGAGTACCTGCTGGCATCTTCTTCTGGATCCTCATCCTTGACCCCATCCCTGAATCCCTGTCTGCAGAGAAACCTCCTAGAGAGCTTGGACCACACAGAGCTACAGATATTGAATCTCAGATCCACATAAGCCCATCGGGGAAGTACCATAGAGAGAGGGAAGAGACACCACCAACACCTACTGGAAGAAACTATGGGAAGAAGGCAATACAAGAGAACACCTAACAACAGAAAGACAAACATGACACCACCAGAATCTAGGGAATCTACACCAACTAGAATGGAACACAACAACAAAGCAGAGGAAGCAGAAGGGTACGACTTAAAAATCACCATCATAAAAATGATAGAGGCCCTCAAAGAAGATGTGAGTAAATCCCTTAAAGAAATGGAGGAAAAAACAAACAAAAAGTGGAAGAAATGAACAAATTCCTTAAGGAAAGTACAGAAAGCCAAGAAAAAACAATCAACCAGGTGAAGGAAGCGGTTCAAGACTTGAAAACTGAAATTGAGAGAATAAAGGCAACACAAACGGAAGGAAGGCTGGAAATTGAAAAGCTGGGCAAAAAAATCGGAAACCATGGACACAAGCATAACCAATAGAATTCAAGAGATGGAAGAGAGAATCTCAGGCGCAGAAGATAAACTAGAAGAAATAGATTCATCGACCAAAGAAAATCATAAATCCAACAAATCATTAACACAAAACATCCAGGAAATGTGGGACACCATGAAAAGGCCAAACCTAAGAATAATAGGCATAGACGAACGTGAGGAAGTCCAGCTCAAAGGTGCTGAAAACATATTCAACAAAATCATCGAGGAAAACTTTCCAAATCTGAAGAAGGACATGCCCATGAAAGTACAAGAAGCATACCGAACCCCAAATAGGCTGGATCAAAGAAAAAAGACCCCTCCACATATAATAATCAAGACAGCTAGCATACAGAATAAAGAAAGAATATTAAGAGCAGCGAAGGAAAAAGGACAGGTAACATATAAAGGCAGACCTATCAAAATTACACCTGACTTCTCCATGGAAACCCTCAAGGCCAGAAGGTCCTGGATAGATGTTCTAAAAGTATTAAGAGAACACGGATGCCAGCCTGGGCTACTATATCCAGCAAAACTCTCAATTAATATAGATGGAGAGAACAAGATATTTAATGACAAAACCAGATTTTCCCAATATGTATCTACAAATCCAGCCCTACAGAAAGTATTGGAAGGAAAACTCCAACCCAAGGAAGGTAACTACGCCCACAAAGATGTAGGCAACAGATAATCCAACTACACCAGAAACCTAGGGTGAAGCAGAACAAATATATTCACAATACCACTGCCAACAACAAACCTAAATCAAACAAGCATCAACAATCAATGGACCTTACTCACCCTCAACATTAATGGTCTTAACTCACCTATAAAAAGACACAGGCTAACAGAATGGATACGAAGACAGAATCCATCCTTCTGCTGCATACAAGAAACACACCTTAGCTCCAAAGATAGACATTACCTCAGGGTAAAGGGTTGGGAAAAGATTTTCCAATCAAATGGAAATAAGAAGCAAGCAGGCGTAGCTATCCTAATATCTAACAAGTTAGACTTCAAACCAAATTAGTCAAAAGAGATGAAGATGGTCATTTCATATTCATCTCAGGAGAAATCCATCAACACAAAGTCTCAATTCTGAACATCTATGCCCCTAATACAAAGTCACCCACATTCGTAAAAGAAACACTAGTAAAACTCAAAGCTCATATAAAACCTCACACACTTATAGTGGGAGACTTCAATACACCACTCTCAACACTAGACAGGACCACAAATCAGAAACTCAACAAAGAAACAAAAGAATTAACAGAAGTTATGTCTCAACTGGGGTTAACAGACATCTATAGAACATTCCATCCAAAGACAAAAGACTATACCTTCTTCTCTGCTCCACATGGAACCTTCTCTAAAATCGACCACATACTAGGAGACATAACAAACCTCAACAGATACAAGAGTATAGGAATAGTCCCCTGTATCTTATCGGACCACCATGATTTAAAATTGGAATTCAACAACAACACAAATAGCAGAAAACCTACAAACTCATTGAAACTTAACAATATGCAATTGCACCACACCTGGGTCAAAGAAGAAATAAAGAAAGAAATTAAAGACTTTCTAATATTCAACGAGAATGAGGATACAACATACCCGAACTTATGGGACACCTTGAAAGCAGTGCTACGAGGGAAGTTCATTGCACTAAGTGTCCATATGAAGAAAACAGAGGATAGTCACATAAAAGAATTAACAGCCCAACTGAAAACCTTAGAACAGAGAGAAGCAAATTCACCCCGCAGGAGTAGACGCCAGGAAATAATCAACTTGAGGGCTGAAATCAACAAAATAGAAACCAGGAAAACAATACAAAAAATCAATGCAACAAAGAGTTGAGAAAATCAACAAGATAGACAAACCTTTATCCAAATTAACGAAAAAGCAGAGACAGAACATGCAAATTAACAAAATCAGAAACGAAATGGGGAACATAACAACAGACACAGAGGAAATCCAGACAATTTTCAGGTCATACTTTGAAAATCTGTATTCCACAAAAATTGAAAATTCAAAGGAAATGGACAAGTTTCTGGATAACTATCACTTACCAAAATTAAATCAAGAACAGACAAACAACTTAAATAGACCTATAACCCGCAACGAAATAGAAGCAGTCATCAAAAGCCTTCCAACGAAAAAAAGTCCAGGGCCAGATGGATTCAGTGCAGAATTCTACCAGACATTCAAGGAAGAACTAATACCACTACTCCTCAAACTGTTCCACAAGATAGAAACAGAAGGTTTATTGCCAAACTCTTTTTATGAGGCCACAATAACTTTGGTACCCAAACCTCACAAAAACACAACTAAGAAAGAAAACTACAGACCAATATCCCTGATGAACATCGATGCAAAAATACTCAATAAAATACTGGCAAACCGAATTCAAGAATACATCAGGAGAAATCATCCACCATGATCAAGTAGGCTTCATCCCTGGATTGCAGGGATGGTTTAACATACGAAAATCTATCAACGTGATCCACCATATAAACAAACTGAAAAAGAAAAACCGTATGATTATCTCCCTAGATGCGGAAAAAGCCTTCGACAAAATTCAACACCCTTTCATGATAAAGGTATTGGAGATACAGGTATTGGATAACAGGAACATACCTAAACATAATAAGAGCAATATACAGCAAACCAACTGCCAACATCAAACTGAATGGAGAGAAACTTAAGCCAATTCCTCTAAAATCAGGAACAAGACAAGGCTGTCCTCTCTCTCCATATCTCTTCAATATCGTACTAGAAGTTCTAGCTAATGCTATAAGACAACAAAAGGAGATCAAGGGCATCCAAATTGGAAAGGAAGAAGTCAAACTGTCTCTATTTGCAGATGATATGATAGCTTACATAAGCGACCCAATAAACTCTACCAGGGAACTCCTACAGCTGATAAACACCTTCAGCAAACTAGCAGGATACAAGATAAACTCAAAAAAATCAGTAGCCCTATTTTTTTCAGACGACAAAGAGACAGAGAAAGAAATCAGAGAAACATCACCCTTTACAATAGCCACAAGCAACATAAAGTATCTTGGTGTAACGCTTACCAAACAAGTAAAAGACCTATATAATAAGAACTTTGTGACTCTAAAGAAAGAAATTAAAGAAGATACCAGAAAATGGAAAGATCTCCCATGCTCTTGGTTAGGTAGGATAAACATAGTAAAAATGGCAATCTTACCAAAAGCAATCTACATATTCAATGCAATCCCCATTAAAATCCCACCACAATTTTTCACCGACCTTGAAAGGATAATAATCAACTTTATATGGAAAAACAAAAGACCTAGGATAGCCAAAACAACCCTATACAATAAAAGAACGTCAGGAGGCATCACCATTCCTGACTTTAAGCTCTACTACAGAGCTATAGTTCTGAAAACAGCCTGGTATTGGCATAAAAATAGACAGGTAGACCAATCAAATTGAAAATCCTGATATTAATCCACACACCTATGAACACCTGATTTTCGACAAAACAGCTAAAATTATACAATGGGGCAAAGACAGCATCTTCAACAAATGGTGCTGGCACAATTGGATGAGGGTGTGTAGAAGACTGTAGATAAACCCATGTCTGTCGCCATGCACAAAACTCAAGTCCAAATGGATCAAAAACCTCAACATCAATCCAGCCACATTGAACCTCTTAGAAGAGAAAGTAGGAGTTACCCTTGAACAAATTGGTATAGGAGACCGCTTCTTGAACATAACTCCAGGGGCACAGACACTGAAAGAAACAATTAACAAATGGGACCTCTTCAAACTTAGAAGCTTCTGTAAGGCAAAGGACACAGTTGACAAGACCAAACGGCAGCCCACTGACTGGGAAAAGATTTTCACTAATCCTATATCCGACAAAGGGCTGATCTCCAAAATACACAAAGAACTCGGGAAACTAGTCAACAAAACACCAAATAACCCTATTAAAAAATGGGGTACAGAACTGAAGAAAGAATTCTCAATGGAGGAAATCAAAAAGGCTGAAAGACACTTAAGAAAATGCTCCACATCCTTAGCTATCAGGGAAATGCAAATCAAAGCAACTTTGACATACCATCTTACCCCTGCCAGAATGGCTAAAATTAGAAACACCAGTGATGACTTATGTTGGAGAGGATGTGGAGAAAGTGGAACACTCCTCCACTGCTGGTGGGAGTGCAAACTCATACAGCCATTTTAGAGATCAGTATGGCGGTTCCTCAGGAAAATGGGAATTAGTTTACCACAGGACCCGGCAATCCCCCTCTTAGGCATATACCCAAAGGATTCACATCCATGCAACAAAGACATCTGTTCAACTATGTTCAGAGCAGCACTATTTGTAATAGCAAGAACCTGGAAGCAACCTAGATGCCCCTCAATTGAAGAATGGTTAATGAAGATGTGGCACATCTACATAATGGAATACTACTCTGCAGAAAAAAATAATGGTATCTTGAAATTCGCAGACAAGTAGATGGCACTTGAAGAAACCATCCTGAATGAGGTAACCCACTCACAAAAAGAGAAACACAGTATGTACTCACTCATATATGGATTTTAGAACTAGATCAAATGATCACCAGCCTATAATTCACATCACCAGAGGAATAGGATACAAGGTGTATTTTAAGAGATTCATATAAAGTCCCTCACAGAACTGGGAAGGGACAAGTCCCCCAGAGCTCAGGTGAAGTGGGGGAGGACAGCGAATGGAGAGAGAAGTAGGAGAAAATGAGGGGGAGGAGAGGAAGGCATGTGCGACCAGGAGGATTGAGCCTGGTTAGGAATGGAAGACAGGAGAGAGAGAGAGAGAGAGAGAGAGACAGAGACAGAGACAGAGAGAGAGAACATAAAAGAGGGAGCCAATATTGGTTTGAAGATAAAGTTGAACACAAAGAAAGGTCGAGAGAACTACAAGACTGCTCCCAACTAACAATCTCAGCTTCCGTGGAAAGGCTACCATAAATGCCCTTCCCGGAGAGTGAGATCAACAACTAACTTCTCTATGGAGCCCTCAACTAATGCCTGTTGAAAATAGGAGCAAACACCCATACATAAACACTGAGTCGAACTAGAACCCAGAAGCAGATGGAGAGGACAAGACCATGTGGAGAAGTACATAGAGCTAAGGGCCACTAGACTGATAGCTGGGAAGCCAGCAGGGGACTGACTCGGGCCCCCCCCTGAATATGGGTCTCAGCCAGAAGGTCTGAGCAGTCTAAGAGACCTCAGACAGTGGAGCCAGGATGTATCCCTGGTGCACAAAAGCACTTTGCAAACATATCCCCCATGGAGGGATAACTGCCTTATTCTAGAGACAGGAGAGAAGCCCTAGTCCCTACTTCACAGGACCTGTCACATCTACATGACCCCAACTGGATGGCATTCCCCTACATATGGAATTGTGGTGGGGGGATGGGAGGGGAGGGTGTTTAGAGTGCATGTGAGAGGGCAGAGAGGGTAAAAGGGAGGGAAGGAGGAAGGGAGGGTTGGAGGGGAGGGAGGGAGAGGGAACTGGGATCGACATGTAAAATAATAAATTTTAAAAAAAATGTTTTGACTCCAAAATTTAACTTGAAGAACAAGTTACTGGGGAAAAGGATTTCTATTTTTGTTTCCACAGAAAATGAATAGATGTGGCTTCCTTCCAGACTAATGTGGTTTGATCACGCCAGACTGCCTGAAACAGAGTACAAGCTGATCCTACATTCCAAACAGCTGGACAAAACAGCCCTACAGACTACAGCCAGGATATCTGAATCTTCTTCGAATCCCTCAAGACAGCGCCCCTTACCGGCAGGAAGTAGTTTGGAAAGAACGACGCCCAAATTCCCAAATATTGTGTATAAATGTTTGTTTTCATTTAATTGGACTTTGTTATATAAAATTAAATAAAAATATTATAAATAAAAAAAAGAAAAATGAGATATAGAGCTAAACAGAGAATTCTCAATAGAGGAATCTCAAATGGCTAAGAAACAGTTAAAGAAATGTTCCTTAAAGACCAAACAAAAAATGCAAGAAATGAACAAATCTCTTAAAGAAAGTAAGGAAAGCCAAGAAAAAAATAATGAAACAGATGAAGGAAACAATTCAAACAGTTCAAGACCTGAAAACTGAAATAGAGACAATAAAGAAAACACAAACTGAGGGATTGCTAGAAATAGAAAAACTGGGTAAAAAGTCAGGTGTAGTGAGATATTCACTTTGTCCACTCCTGTGGCACTGACCACACCCATTGGGGGTGGACATAGGGGCAGATGTTACCTGGGGGAACTGGGTCTGGGGAAGGGGCCTTGGAGCTCTCTTGCTTGCAGCACGGGGACAGAAGAGCATCTGGAGGCATCCTTGGGACCAGGAACCTGCTGGTGTTCATCTGTCTCTGTTGTAAGTTATTTCTCCCTGAATAAACATCTATTTAGCCTATTTGTTTTTCCTAATCCTTATTAAACCACATTAATCAGGAACTACAGATGCAAACATAACCAATAGAATACAAGAGATTGAAAAAAAGAATCTCCAGGCTCTGAAGATAAACTAAAGGAAATAGATTTATCGACCAAAGAAAAATCTTAAATCTAACAAATCCTTAACAGAAAACATCCAGGAAATGTGGGACACCGTGAAAAGGCCAAACCTAAGAATAATAGGCATATGGGCTGGAGAGGTGGCTCAGCCGCTAAAGGCTAGGCTCACAACCAAAAACATAAGAATAATAGGCATAGAACAAGGAGAAGAATAATTAAATCTAACAAATCCTTAACACAAAGCATCCAGGAAATGTGAGACAACGTGAAAAGGCCAAACCTAAGAATAACAGGCATAGAAGAAGGCGAAGAAGCCCAGAACAAAGGTGCAGAAAACATATTTTAAAAAAATCATTGAAGAAAACTTTCCCAATCTGAAGAAGGACATGCCTATGAAAGTACAAGAAGCATACGGAACACCAAATAGACTGGACCAAAAAAAAAAAGTTCCTCGCCACATAATAATTAAAACACCTCCTTGAAGGCATCACCCTCCCTGTGGAGTGGGGGGGAGGAATGGGATGGGAGGGGTGGGGGGGTATGGGAGGGAGGGAGAGGGAACTGGGATCAATATGTAAAATAAAAATGTGTGTGTGTGTGTGTGTGTGTGTGTGTGTGTGTGTGTGTGAGTGAAAAGTCCCTTAGCCATAAAGGGAAATGCAAATAAAAACTACTTTGGGATTCCATCTTAGACCTGTCAGAATGGCTGAAATCAAAAACGCAAGTGACAGCTGTTGAGGATGTACACTCCTTCAGTGCTGGTGTGAGTGCAAACTTGTACAGACACTATAGAAATCAACCTGGTGGTTCCTCAGAAAGTTAGGAATCAACCTACCTCAAGACTCAACTATACAACTCTTGGGCAAAAGACACTCCATCCTACCACAAAGACACTTGCTAAACTATGCCCATGCAGTTTTATTCATAATAATCAGAAACTAGAAACAACCTAGATGTTTCTCAGAAAAACCGATAAAGTGTGGTACATTTACACAGTGGGTATTACTCAGCAGTTTTTTTTTTTTTTTTTAATGACATTGTGAAATTTTCAGGCAAATGAATGGAACTAGAAAAAAAGCATCCTGAGTGAGATAACCCAGATCCAGAAAAGACAAACATGGCATGTACTCACCTATAAGTGGATATTAGCTGTTGATTCAAGGATAATCATGCTACAATCAATCCATAGACCCAGAGAGGCTACCTGTCAGGGGGCTCTCTCTGGGAAGGGGAAATAGAATAGATTTTGGGGTGGGTGGATGGATATGGGAACAGGAGGGATCAATGTGTGGAGGTGGTGGAAGGGATCACTGAGAGTGGTGACTGGAATGGGGTGGGGTGGTATGGAAACCTACCTGTACTGCACTGGAGACTCCCTGTAATCTATGAGGGTGATCCTAGCAAAGACTTCTAGAAATGGTTGATATGCAGCCAGAACCAGCTGTCTTCTGTAACCAGGCTAAGACTTATAGCGGTAAGACTGGGACTCCAACCCAACCTCAAAACCTTCAATCTACAATTTATCCTGTCTGCAAGATGTGCTGGGGTAAAGGTGGCACAAAACTTGTAAGACTGGTCCAGCTTGAGGCCCAAGACACAGCCAAGAACCTGAAGCTGACTGGCTCAGAGACTTAGAGTAGAATCAAACAGAAAAACAATAAAAACAAACACAAGAGTCAATAAAAGTATTCCTAATGATACTCTGCTATACTCATAGATCAGTGGCTAGCCCAATTGTCATCAGAGAGGTTTCATCCAGCAACTGATGGGAGCAGATGCAGAGACACACAGCCAAACATCAGACTGAGCTTGGGGACCCCTGTATCCTGCTGGCCACTGCTATACTAACCATCTGCTCAGTGCACCTGGCCTAGCTCTGGAGAGCTAGTACCTAGCTTAATCCATCCTTTGGATTAAGGGGAATACTTTTTGCTCCCCCATGTGAAACTTGTTTAGGAATTTCCCAAGGAGAAAAAAACTTGGTTCAGGAAACCCAGAAAACTGTGGTGCCTATGAGTCAAGTCTTTGCACATGCCATTGTCTTTTTGGAAGCCTCATTCAAGTTGTTCTGAGATATGGTAATCAACTGGCTAAAGTGCAAAATATAGAGAAAAGTAAAAATGCCCCGGACGTAGG
Source organism: Phodopus roborovskii (assembly GCF_943737965.1). NCBI lineage: Eukaryota > Metazoa > Chordata > Mammalia > Rodentia > Cricetidae > Phodopus > Phodopus roborovskii. The sequence continues at coordinate 136,890 of NW_026125481.1, forward strand.
AAATGTGTGTCAGTTCCTGGAAGTCCCCTGCAGCTGCAACCACTAAATTTATTCTTAAAGTGTCTCAGTTTTCTCTCAATGGACTGGAGTGGACCCACACCCGTGATGCAATACCTTCAACAAACCCCACAGACGAGGGGGAAGGAAGGATTGTAGGAGCCAGAGAAGTGGAGGATACCATATTGCATACATGTTCTGGTTGTGTAGCTTGGTGTTCTTGTAGAATTCCTAACAATGGGAGAGGGCATGTCTCTGAACCTTTTCCTCCTACTGGGTTGCTTGGTCAGCCTTGATATGAGGGTCTGTGCCTAGTCTTACTGTAACCTGTTATTCCATGTGTCAGTTGATATCCCTGAGAGACCTGCCCCTTTTGGGAGGGAATGGAGGAGTGGATCTGGGGGAGAAGGGAGATGGGGAATAGAACTGGGAAGAGTGGAGGGAAGGAAAACTGCAATTCTGATGTAATGTATGAGAGAAGAAGAAGGAGGGAGGGAGGGAAGCAGGGAGGGAGAGAGGGGGAAGAAAAGAGGGAGGGGGAGGGAAAGAGGGAGGGAGGAAGGAAGAAATAAATCTATGTGCAACCATTATATTCTATAGCTAGCAACCAAATTCTTAGGCACATTAACTGTTACCTTTTTTGAGTGAATGGTCTTTTGTGCAGCTCAACTCTGTGTAATTTAGACCTCTTAAAGCATTATTTTCTTCAAGAAGTTGAGAGTACTTTTGAAAATAAACTGTAAAACAAAACAAAAAAAACAACCAAAAACCACTCATTTTCATGAAAGAATTATGGCTTTCTACTTACTGGTACACAGATCTATTAAGTCCTGATTACCTAAGCAGACAGAGCCTGACTGGGATTCCCATCACCCTACTGTCCTTGTCTTCCTATTTTGAAACCACAGGTACCTCCAGGATTCATAGAAGGACCAGTAATTTAAAAAGCAAGATGGACCCATTGTCGTGACTCTAAAGGGAATGAGCCATGCCTTTCAAATGCTTAATGTAAGATGTAATGCTAACTCTTGGGGGAGGTGAAGCGTGCATAGATACTCATATTCAAGGATGTAAACTGCCTTGGCTTTGTGAGGAAAGGGGGCTCGCTAATTCTGAGGGTCTCTAGGTTTATTTTGGAATGTGAAATACGAAAGAACCCAACATTATCTTTGGAGCATTGTTTTCTTCCTTAAACTCTCTTTATTTTGAACAACTTACTCCTCCAGGCAATTGTTCTCGCTCTCTCCAGGTTTAAAGCTGACTGGCTTCTGTCTGGAACTGAATTTCTTCTTAGTTTCCTCCCTGTGTCTTTACCCTCCTCACCCCACCACTTTTTCTCCCTCCTTTTCACTAACACCGAATTTGGATTAGCAGTAATATCCCAGGGCACTCACTCATCAGCAATCAAGACATTGCTCTGTCCTGGTTTTTGCCTCCCTTTTCTTTTCTTTTCTTTCTTTTTTTTCTTTGACTCGTTGACTCATATAATCTCTTCTCCCTCCAACCACCCCTTTAAAATGTCACACTTACAGTCTTGTTATTATGTTTCCTCCTCGGAGCAAAACCTTTCCGAGTGATGTCATGTATTGCTACAGCCTTGCCTGCTGCCTATATGTGTGGGATTTTGTGCTCCCCTAAACACAAACATGTTAGGTTTGACTCAATATGCCCAAATCTCAAATCAACACAACCAACTTAAACCTATGACTTCTCGTACATTGTCTACCTCTTTGAATAGCTTTATGGTTGCTGAGTTTACATTATCAGAATGTTAAGGTCACACTGTACTTCTTGGACCCCTTAATCCCTGGATCTCGGTATTCATCAAGCATCTATTTCCTTGGTCCTACGCTCTTTACCATTGAAACCTTTTCCTCTTGTGTTTTTTACTTATCTCATTATCAGGTTATAAGTTGGCCTTCTCATTTCTCTCTTTGTCCTAATGACTCTATTTTCAGATTCCTGCAAAGCACTGTCTATGACCTAAATTTAGCTACATCAATTCTCTATTTGAAATGTTGCAATGGTTCTCCATGGCTGTGACACTTTGCAAAAAATGACCACAATTTTTAACTTCTGTATCCACACACCACTGCAATGTGATTTTGAAATTTTCCCAGATAACAACACAAAAGAAAAGAGATGAAGTCTTCTGTGTGAGATGCCTCCGAGACTTCTTTTGGCCAAGAGAATGTGAAAAATCAACTCTGATCTACTAGTAAGTTAAGTTTTTAAAGATTTATTTATTATATATACAGTATTGCGCCTGTATATATGCCTACAGGCCAGAAGAGGGTACCAGATCTCATTACAGATAATTGTGAGTCACCATGTGGTTGCTGGGAATTGAACTCTGGAAGAATAACAATGCTCTTAACCTCTGAGCCATCTCTCCAGTCCTCATGTTAATTTTTTTGAGAAACCTGGCTCATGGTCACCTTCAATCTTGGAAGTCTGAAATCTGCTATGTAAACAAGCCCAGGCCATCCTAAGGGACCATATAAAGACGGGCCGTACTGTTAGTCACTAAAGCTGGCCTCCTCCTCTGGGAAGCTGAGGTGCCTGGACTCGTAACTGACCACATACAAATGCCTAAGTTCAGCTAGGACCAGAGGAACCAGTCGATACAGACTGGCCTAAATTGCCATGCCATGAAAGCATAAGATTAATAAGTCATTGTCTTGCCTCATTAAGTTTATGCTAATTTATTAACCAGAAAACATACTTGATAAAAACATTATTTAGGGGTAAAAACTAAGTTTTTCATAAAGGGGCACAACATAGGCTCTGTACCCTGCTATGTCTGCCTAGAGAAATGTCATTTCTTCTTTACTTAGCACTGTGAGCTTCAGCCGCTCGTGCTTCTGTCTCACCCCTCTTTGACATTCTTGACACACAGTTCTAGATGTTACCTCTTCTAGGAAATCTGTCACCACAAAACTTCCTGGACAGTGTTGCAGACACTAGCCCATTTTTTCTTCATTTTTTTAGACACAGAGTTTTCACACAGTCCAGGCTATCTCCACACTTGCTGTCCCCCATCTCAACATCCTAGGTAGCTGGGATAATAGGAGTATGCCGCTGCACCCGGCTGGCACTGGCTCAGTGGCTTTTCTCTAAGATTCTGGAGAGCGGAGTCCCTGCACTTCCTGGACTCTGTCAGACTCACCTCACGATGTAGAGTAAATGGCCACTACTTGATACTGACCAAACATTCTAAATATACGAGTTTGCATGCATTTTGAATTTTTCAGATATTCTCAAATCTTTGATGAACAGAAATCCACCTGCTTTCTCGGTTGGCTTCTAGGTTTCACATAATCTTGGGCAAGACAGAAGCAATTAGGAATTAGCTGAAGAACACTAGCTCCTCCTTGTCCACATGCTCATCCCAAGATGAAGAAGCCCTATTCACACACAGCTTGTATACACATACAGCTTCTATACACATACAGTTTGTATACACACACAGCTTGTATACACACAGCTTATATATATATATACACACACACACACACAGCTTATAAACACACACAGCCTGAATACACACACAGCCTGTATACACACACAGCTTGTAAACACACACAGCTTATATACACACACAGCTTATATACATATACTGTTTGTATACTGTAAGTGCTATAAGACCTACTCCAGCCCCTGCCCAGGGTTTCAAAGGTGATACGCTTCTCAGAAGCAAAGGAGGGGGTAAAAGATTTCTATAGTAATTTCGCACACAATCTGAGGGTCATGCTCTTTATTTCATGTGTTCTTTACTGTTCTTTTTCTACTCTGATAACCCTGTTCTACTTCTAACTTCTCCGTTATTCTTCTTCTAGCTTCCATGTGGTGATATCTTGCTTGTACAAATAAAGCCTGCCTGAAGATCAGATAATGGAGTTTGCCACTAGCTAACCATACAGGTCTGGAGGTCTGTATAGACATACAGGAAGGGAGATGGCTGGGGGGTGGAGGGGAGGAAGTAAGATGGCTGGACACAGACAGGAAGTGAGATGCCTGGGCAGGAACAGCACAGTCAGTAGGGCATGAGACTCAATCTCAGATCTCAGGGTTCGTACCCCACATTGGGTGCTAAAATATAAATGGAGTTCTTAATTGGTCTAAGTAATAAAAACCCGGAGTCATATATAGAGGAAAATGCTGAGAGATCAGGGAGAAGAAGGAGCAGACCTCTTATTGGTCAAAAGCACATTCCTAGAGCAAGTGATTACCATGGCAATGCAAGGGTCCAAGGCCATGGGAGCAAATCTATGACCAGACAGGAAGGGGCACAGTGCCCAATGACAATTTTGAGACACAGATCCATTGTTAGTAGACAGGCAAGTGAAGAATTGGCATGCTTTTCTTAGTAACCTTGGTTGGACATCTGCAGCTCTGACATAGCTGTAAGGGTTTAAACTTATGATCTATTTATAAAAGGCCTTTTAGTCTAGTTTGAACTTGCTCTGAGGTGAAAGTGATCTATTGTGTGCAGTTAATCTAAGTAAGAGAACAAGGCAGGCTGTTCAGAGTCCACAGACCTTGTGGGACAAATAGTTCTGGTTATGAAGCATGTCCCAGTATATATTCTAGATATCAAAACTATATAGTTAAATGGAAAGTCATGTTCTAGACCACCCACAGATACATGTGCCAGTGGATGGAATATTCTCATGAGGTGAATACACAAGCAGTGGGAAAGACCCAAAGCTATTCTTGGGGAAGAAAGGAAGTTCTTGGGGAAGAATGAAGTGACTCATGAAAGAAATTACAGGCAAGAGCCTGTTTCCACAGCCAGTAACCCCACAGCCTTGCCAAGTAGGGTGACCCCATCAGGAATCATGCATCTTGTGGGTCAATCTATTAAACACTAGTTAGCACCTGCTGTATCTCTCATGGCTCCTGCCAGTACACACATACAGCTCGAATACACACACAGTTTGTATATTCGCACAGCTTATATACACACACAGCTTGTATACACACACTGCTTTTATACACACACAGCTTATATATGCACACAGCTTGTACACACATACTGTTTGTATACACACACAGCTTGTATACACACACACACACAGATAGTATATACTATATACATGCAGCTTATATACACATACAGCTTGTATATACACACAATTTGTATACACACACAGCTTATATACATATGCAACTTGCAAACATATCCACCTTGCATACACACACAAAGACTGTATATACTATATACATACAGCTTATATACACATACAGCTTGTATACACACACAATTTGTATACAAACACAGCTTGTATACACATCCAGCTTGACTTCTCAATCCCATGAGAAAATATAGATTTGCCCTTCCACTCTAACAAAGACAACACCTCACAGAGTTCACTCCACAATGCCACATACACTCATAAATGCACTTCAGTTTTTCCAATGAGAATGGATTCCATTGTTTTCCTAAGACAATAGCTAAATCCAAGGACAAAGTAAAAGTCACAACATAATCTCTTGAATTATTTTTTCTCAAAGAATATTTCTTCTTCATATTCTGTTAAATGCCAAGTGCTACAGTGGAACCTCCCTCCCCCTAAGGCAAACATTGCCTAGTGGTTCGTTTGGGATACTTACAGATAAAAGCAACTAAGAATGAGATAGCCAACAGCAGGAAAAGTGCCATCAAAGATGTAAAAAGCAGCGTGGGGCCAGCAGGCTTACTTAGATGAGGGGTAGGCTTCACTTCGGGAGCTAGAAGGACAGCCACATGTATTTCATGAGTACAATGTCCCATCCTCCATCCTGTCTTTCCTCCCTTCTCCTCCATATCACAGAATTACTAACAGTGTGGACACTTAAAATGACAGAAAAATAATGTCCATTGTAAAAACATTATAAAATACATAAGAGCACATGCACCATTGAAATGACTGGTATTAACATTCTGAGATCTGAAAAAATAATTTGAATATATTATATTTTCACAAAAACACTTTGATCAAATCTTTCAGCAAGTTTTGTTTTTGTTTGTTAGTTTTGTTTTTGGTAGTGGTGGGAGGTGTAATGAGCTAGGATTTCACTACGTAGAACAGGCTGTTCTGGAACTTATTATGTAGACCAGGCTGGCCTCAAATCCTCTGTGGTCCTCCTGCCTAGGCCTCCAGAGTGCTAGAATTACACCACACTGGCCTTTTAAGCAAATTTTAAAGGATGCACATATAGTATGTTTTCCCACATGGCAAAACAACATAAATACTCCTGTCTGGCCTATGACTTTTCTCTGATACAGTATTGTAAGTACATTTTCATATCGCATGTTTTCTTGGTGTCCTGTAATGTGGTTGCAGCACTATGTATTCAAATAAATCCCAGACTGTCAAAACACTAAAGATACATATACAGTAAGAGATAAATATTTCTAATCATGTTCAACTTCTTTAGCGTAAGTTCAATCAGGGCTGGGAACCCTTTGCTAGGTGAAGGTGTAGTTCAGTGACAGAGCAACTCTCTACTGAGGGAGAAGCTGTGCTTTGATCTTTCCTATGAAAGAAAAAGTTTCTTCGAGATAAAAGCTCCAAACACAGAAGCAGTTTTCACAACGTTACAATATACTGTCAAGCATGGAAGGGAAAGCTCAATGTTGAAAAGTATGATTTCATTTTACATTAATTTTTATGTAGCAGGAAATGCTATATAGAAGACGATACAATTTCAGTAAATGGAAAAAGCAAAAAATAGAAAGCTTTTCTTCCCACCAGACAACTCTACAGCTATTAAAGTCACTCTACAAACAATTCAATCCTCTGTGACTCCAGTAAAATCCCAGACATGAGCACTCAGAGAATTAGTAACCAACGTCACCCAAAGCTTATTAATGACCCTTCCTTTATCCTTCCCACTACATTAAATCTGAACTGTTTTTTACCTGCAGCAGAATTTGAGTCGGTGCCTGGGGAGTTGGATTCATTCTTGAACTTCACTTCTGCATACATGATTTCTGAAGCCATATCAAAAAAGGCCTGCCTCCCTCAGAAAACACACCTCGCCTCCTCCCTAAAACTTGTGGTATGTGGGAACCAAACGCGGCAATCACACAACTTTATAAGAGAAGAAGGACTTCCCTCTAAGATTTACCACATGAGAACGAGATACCACAGCACGGAGTCAATAGGGCCATATACAGAGATGAAAAAAAAAAAAATCTTAAAACAAGAAAAAAGGATTGTAGTGCTCAAGCCCAGTCAATGCGATATGCAAACACTATAAAGATGGAACTTAAAGTGGGAAGGAAAGACACAGGAAGGAGGGAAGAGGAACCATGCCATTAGGGAACTCTGTCTTAAGACACTGCGGCAAACATAAACTCATGCACTTTTATATGCAAATGTTGTTTCAGATGAAACAGACAACATGAGCAAACACTTAAGGCATGACAGCATCCATTTTGACTAAAAGGCAAGTTCTGGCACAACATTCTAGACAACCATTAGCCCCTCACCATCATGTGGGCTCTCCCATCCCCCCCTCGGCTGCCTTCAGCAGGGGGAAGGCAACACTCACACACTGTTGCTTCTGGAGCTGCTCCCCCTGAGCTCTCTGCTTCCCTAAGCAGATCATAACTCACTGCACAGGGACTCTCCCCTCACTGTGTTACTGGCCACATCCAGAAATAGTTCTGGCTGGCAGCAATGGGCGCAGGCTGTGCCTCTCCTCATGCCTCTCTTCCCTGGATCCCTGCACTGCTCAGCACGAGCTTCATGGGTCCACTGCACTGTTGGAAACAGCTGGGAGAATTAAGAGATCACAATATATGTGAGGGGAAACTTTAACTGGTTGCTAAAAGTGGGATTCCTTGTGCAGATGTCTTCCAGCTCGTACTCACATGCTCACCCTTGGGCTCGTCCAGACACTTCCCTTCTTGAAATCTTCTCTAGCTACTTCCATGTTCATACAGCAAGCAAACGGGATGTGCACGTGCGCACGCGCACACACGCACACACACACACACACACACACACACACACACACACACACGGTGTTTGTGTCTCCAGGTTTTTCTCTCCAGTTTGTATCCAAACACACTAACAACCATGGGTTCACACTATTAACCCCATTCTAACATAATGCCACCACATCCTTCATTTTGTTTCCCCAATTTCAGCATTTTGAACCTACATCTGTGGCTGAAAACATCTGTGTTCATCATCTCTATCGCAGGCTCTCAAGTGATAATCTCCTGGATGCTGCCCATCGCCCTCTCACGACCTCCACTAAGACACCTGCCCTGCAGGATGGGCTCCAGCCCTCAGGTCAAGCCTGTGTCCCCTGCACTGCTGCCTTCCTCCTTCAGCTGGATGCTCCCCCCTCAGGGACAGACACCTTGCTGCAGGAATCATAGGGCCCACCTTGACACCTACTGTACACACACTCTTTACCCATGCCTGAACTACACTCTGCAAGGAAGTTCCTTCTGTGCCTCTGAAATCCCAACCCATTATGTGCTGGTACCCTCCCCCACCCTTGCAAATGTCCAGTTACTCCACGAGGACCCTCTGCTCACCTGTTTGGAGCTCTGACTCCCCGCAGGAAGTGGTCTAATGAGTTGATACTTTCCTCACCATCCTTGAGCACAGAGGGACCATTCATTCCATAGAACAGCCGCCCTCCTCACTTCTCAGGCTCTGATGTTTCAACCAGACTGCTGCTCATGGACTCTCCTGACCCAGACACTTTCTCTCCAGCCTGCTGACAATCCCCTCACTACTTGGACTCCAGTTCTGCTCTCAAGCCAGAGCTGCACGACCACCCAGCTTGGATTTTCACACCCTCAGACAGCCCATTGCTGCCCCACACCTGCCCTTCCACAGACACCTGCCTTGCCCTTCCTACGCCATTCTTTATTCAGTAACTTTCTTAGTAACTGAGGTGCTGCCAGGAAAGGAAACCGGGTATGACGGAGAATACGCAAATAAAGTATAATTATTAAACCTATCAAGTATTTCCAGGTGCATAAATATTTCTACATACCACTTCACTCCAGTCACAGATGCTCAGGGGTTTTACCTTCTCAGAAAAACGTATTTCTAAAGTTATCATATCTCACATACACTAGAATGATCCACACACAATATTCAAATAGCTTCCAACAACAAATGTTTCTCATGTGTGTGTGCCCTAGGGGTCTGGCTATGGACCGCTGTCATTCTGTTCAGTCTTTTTCCACACTTACCATTTGGGAGCCAGGTCATAAAGAATGGCAGCTCCTTGTAGCCTCCTGTATTTAGAGAATCAGATTCATTCTCATTCTATGGGCCAGTGAAAGTCACCTAGACAAACCAGATGATTAGGGTTGAAAGCATACTTTATATATTGCTGGGCAGTGATGACACAGTCTTTAATCCCAGTACCTGGGAGGCACAGACACGTAGACCTCTGTGAGCTCTAAGCCAGCCTGGTCTACAAAGCTAGTTCCAGGACAGCCAAGGCAGTGAAACCCTGTCTTGAAAAACAAAACAAAACAAAATGAATAAAAATCTTGAGTAAATCACACTCTGTAAACACTGTAACTGAGAAGGAACACACACACACACACACACACACACTTATAAAGACACTTGAGGAACTACAGAAATAGCTCAGTGGTTAAGGGTGTGTACTGCTCTGGAAGAAGACGGGAGCTCAGCTTCCAGCAACCTTTGACTCACAACCATATATAACTCCAGCTCCAGGGATCGGACACCCTCTTCTGACCTTCGCAGGCACTACTCTACACACAAGCACATGCATGTATTGTCACGACCACCTCGACCAGCAAGGAAGACGCAACGCTCAGACTCTTCTTTAAGCAGTTTATTCAGGAACCTTGAACAATCTTCTTCTGCTCCTCCCAGCCCCAGCAAGCCCTTAAATATGTGCTCACTGCCCAATCAGCTCATGCCACCTGGCAATCCCGGATAGGCCACAGAAGGAGGAAGCACACCAGATCCATCAAGCACTTCCAAATAAGGCTTGTTTACAACCAGTTACTACCTGGCATCCAGCCAGGCTCCACCTTGGGGCTGTGGCTTCCCACAGATCCCCCTTTTTTGTTTAAAATGCAACAGGCAAGGGTAGAGGTCTGATCTCTGATGAACAAGGGACATTGTAATGGCCCCGCGCCCAGTTATCAGCCAAGCTGGTGCCACACCCGTCCGGTATCTTTTCTCAGAGATGGGATTACGATACCAACCCATATGCAATCAGACTTGCCCTCCATGAAGCCGCTAATAGCTGGCCTCAAGTACAGTACTTCGTCTGGCATCCTGAGCGTGATGACTGCTTAGCTTTTAAGCACAGTTAACCAAGCCTGAGGTGATTGCCCTACCTCCAGAACTGTGAAGGCTTGTGCAATCGTGGCATTACTTCTCCGGCTGTGTAACTCTCATCCTGCAGATACGCCATAAAGCAATGAGACTGACTAGGATAAGCATCCCTCCCAGCGCAAAACTAACATTTCCCCTCTACAGGACTAATATCCTTATCTAAAGGCAAAAAGGGTAAATTTAAACTTAAATTGCTACTAAAAAAATCTGGGAAAAACTTGGGCATAATGCCTAATTGGCATGGGTTTAGGAAACACTGACAGGATCCCCCATCGTGGATCTGCCTCCATCTCATCGACCAGGACCATCATCATGATCGTCAGCATCAGGTGCATCAATCTGCTTGTGGACCTCACCATCTACAGAGGCAGGAACTCTCCTGGTCAGTCTTTCAGGAATCCACAAAGGTTCTGACTGATCCTGTGGGTAAACACAAACAGACCCTCTCGCCCATGATAACACAGGGTCAGGACCCTTCCATAGTCCAGAAATGACATCTTTCCATTTTACAAATCCCTTATCAACGGGGAGGACACTGTGATGGCAATCAGCAGCTGAGCGCCCATTCACATCCAATTGAAAAAAAATTAAGAGTCAGTAGAGCTAGAAATATTCTCTCTTTGGGGGGTTGCGACCTTGGCCTATTCCCCCTTTTTTGTTTTATTAAGCATTCCTTCAAAGTTCGGTGAGCTCATTCAACAATGCCTTGACTTTGTGGGTTGTAGGAAAGACCATGTCTCAAATCTATCTGCATTTGCTTGCAAAATGCAGAGAAAGATGCAGCAGTATATGCTGGTCCATTATCAGTCTTTAATTGCTGCAGCATACCCCACGTAGCCCAAGCTTCTAAGCAGTTGTAATTACATTTTGTGCCTTTTCTCCATTTAAAGGAGTAGCATGTATCACTCCTGAGCATGTATCCACAGAGACATGCACATGCCTTAATGTGCCAAATTCAGCGATATGAGTAACATCCATCTGCCATATTCTAAGAGGGGCCAATCCTTGGGATTAACCCCCCAAGTAGGTGGCTGTAAATACACTACACAATTTTTACAAGCCTTAACTATATCAGGAGTGGCTGTGCTGGATATCCCGAAGCGATGCTGCAAGGTCTTTGAATTAACATGAAATTGAGAATGAAATTGCTGAGCTCTATCAATTGGGAGGGAGGCAAATATAAAATGCATCCGGGTACACTTTTCCACTAATTCATTTTTCTCACTAATTGGTTCAGGCAATCCAGTATGAGCTCTAATGTGTTGGATATAAAAGGGTTGCAAACGTTTCCAAATGATCTCTTGTAGCTGGGTTACATGTGGCTGAATAGGGCTAGTAGTATTTTTCCAGCTACCTCCAAATCTTTAACCAAATTAACAACATAATTGAAACCAGAAATTAAATCGAAGGCTTCAGAAACTTTTCTAAAAACCTCTAACACTATTTGAAACTCCATTATTTGAGGCGAGCCTGGCATAAACCGACAAATAATTGGGGCAGCTTCTACAATTACATACGTGCCGCACCCAGTCTTAGACCCATCCATAAAAATGGTTACTGCACCCTCAATGGGTACTTTACGGGTAACTTTTGGGAAAATAACAGGATGTTCCTTAAAAAAGCTCAAAATGGGATGCTTGGGATAGTGGTTATCAATATCTCCATCAAAACTACATTTTAAAATAGCCCATTCATCTAATGAGGCAATTAAAACTTTTATTTGGGCAGCAGAATATGGGGTAATAAGCATTTCAGGCTGACATCCAAAAAATTGTAAACATTGCTGGATCCCCATCAGAGCTAGACTAGCAACGCTGGTCAGATAATGCTCTACAGACTTAGTCACTGAGCTTTTGGGATGGATCCACTGTAACGGTGCCCCCCTGCCACAGTACTCCTGAGGGTTGACACACAGTTGTCAGTATACAAAGCCAAATGCACCACATTAAAGACCTTTTGCAATGCCACTCGGGCCTCATCAGTTAATGCCCGAGGAGAAATTAAATCAGGGTTGCCAATTAATATATCATGAGGGTCTCAATTCTTGATTGGAAAGCTTCAAAAATGGCCGAATCCAATTTATATCTCCTAACAATTTTTGAAAATCATTTAAGGTTTGCAAGATATCTAATCTTAAAAGTAATTTTCTGAAGCACTATGTGGTCCTTATATATCTTAGCTCCCAAGTAATCAATAATATTGCCCTGGTATACCTTTTCTGGGGCTATATATAGCCCTTTGTTCTCTAAGATCTTTACCAACTCTCCATATGCCTTGTATAGTAATATCAAATCTTTACTGGCCATTAAAATGTCATCCATATAGTGAACACATCGCATCTCAGGATATCTTTCTCTAATGGGAACAATGGTATGACTTACAAAAAGCTGACACATAGTGGGGCTATTAGCCATGCCCTGCAGCAGCACTACCCATTAAGTAGCGCAGATCAGGTTCTTCATGGTTAACAGAAGGCAAGGTAAAAGCAAATCTAACACTATCTTTAGCACACAATGGGGTGGAAAAGAAACAATCCTTAATGTCCACCGCTATAAGGGACCAATCCTTGGGTAAAGCTGACAGTAAAGAAAGGTAAGCCACGCTGCACAGGCACCATAACTTGCATTTGCTTATTTATGGCTCTTAAATCATGCAACAACCTCCATTTCCCCGACTTTTTCTTTATCACAAAAACGGGTGTATTCCAGGGTAAAACAGAAGGCTGAATATGTCCTAATTTTAATTGTTCTTGAACTAAAGATTTAGCTGCAGCAAGTTTTTCAGAGGAGAGAGGCCATTGAGGGGTACCCAGACTGGCTCCCTCTGTATTCCAGGTAATGGGAATAATGTCCTCAACGGCCCCTAGGGAAAACCCAAGCCCTGTCTAGGGGAACGAGGCTTGGAACAAAATTCATGTTTAACCTCCTTCCAGACCTCTGGGCAGAAAGACAGCCCTCCAGGATCATCTAACAAAGAAGTTTCATTGTATGGAAGAGGGGGTGGTTCTAGTTCCCTCCTCTGATTCTGAGCTACTTTCCTCTAGACTTTCCCCAGACTTTCCTTTTCTGACTTCATGGAGCACTCTTCTTTCAACTGTTCTAACACTTCGTGCCCCTTTTCGACAGCCCTGCAGCACCTTTGATCCTCTAGGCAGCTGCGAGCAAGCCTCCACATTGGTCTTGTCCCTGGTCTCAACGTTCCCTGTTCCCAGGCAAAGTCTAGGTCTTTGCCAAGCTTGTCCCAGCAACTGACGGTTAAATTACCAGAAACAGTGTACCAGGGAGCAACCATCTCAACCTCCCCGAGGAATCTCTCTAGAGTGCTCTTCTTAATCTTTAAATTCTTTGAACGAAGCAGCTCATTCAGAGCAAAAAAAAACAAAAACAAAAAACAAAACAAAACTGGGTGCGATTGAGAAGCGCCCATTGCTAAACTAGCAAAGTTTCCTTTTAAGCTTTTACTTTGGTTTGAAGCGCCGAGAACTTTTCTCACTCCCCTCTTTGTTTACAGAGAAGAGCAAACACCCGCTTTTGTCCCACTTTAACCTGGAACTACCAGTGCACTTACCCTGACTGCAGAAAGTTCTGAGTCTTTCGATGAGAGGTTTCCCCGTATGGGCCAACACTTGTCACAACCACCTTGACCAGCAAGGAAGATGCAATGCTCAGACTCTTCTTTAAGCAGTTTATTCAGGAACCTTGAACAATCTTCTTCTGCTCCCTCCCAGCCCCAGCAAGCCCTTAAATATGTGCTCACTGCCCAATCAGCTCATGCCACCTGGCAATCCCGGATAGGCCACAGAAGGAGGGAAGCACACCAGATCCATCAAGCACTTCCAAATAGGGCTTGTTTACAACCAGTTACTACCTGGCATCCAGCCAGGCTCCACCTTGGGGCTGGCTTGTTTACAGCTAAGCTTGGACTACCTGGTATCCAGCCAGGCACCACCTTGGGGCTGTGGCTTCCCACATGTATAGGTATTTTAATTAAACAATAAAATCTTAAACACACCCCTAGAGATGCCCACATTCACACCACCAGGTTTGCTTTATTCTCTCTGGAGCTCCTTTCTGTTTCTAATAAACTTCACTCAGCCGGGCATTGGCTCTCAGTCCCTGAAACTATGTCCCAATTGTACCTGGTTGGAGACCTCTAAAAGGACTCCCCAGGCAGCTGGTACTAAGTGTGCGGTATGAAGTTGTGTCCCCAAGGTGTCCATTGCTGATGCGTCTACCCGAGAATCGTATTGGAAGTGCTGATTCCAGGCACATGTAGTATGACTTTTTGAGACTGAATGCCTCTTTGTACACACCAATCCAGTATAGTTCAGTTCTTTTCTGATTGCTTTTTCTTCAAGAAGCTGAGAATATTTTTTAAACAAAGCTGTAAAACAGAATAAAAACACTTCATTTTCCTGAAAGTACTAAGACTCCACTTCTTACTTTACCTTCTTACATTCTAGAAACCAATCCTATAATTGTCCAATTACCTGAGTAGTTAGAGCCCATCATTATAGTGTGGTGGCTGTGGTCCTAGCACTTGGGGAGTTACAATGAGGAAGATCAGAAGTTTGGGTCATCCCTAACTATACAAGTTAGTGTAGTTGGTTTGTTAGTTAACTTGTAGCTAGCCTGAGCTACATGAGACCCTACCACACACAAAATAATAATAATAATAATAACAATTCCATCACCCAACAACCAGTATAATCCCACTCCTAGAGATTTATGACCACAGATATCCCCAGGAAGAGCTGGAAGGACAGGACACAGGACAGATCATGACCCTGAGGACTCTTCAATATTTAATGGAGAGGACATTAAAGACTACATCTTAGGTGACAAGTTCTATTAAGTATGTGCATAGCCCAGAAGGTGAGGGAGAAATAAGCTAATTCCAGGTTACCTGAGCACAAAGTCATAAAGAGCCCTCCACCCCAGCTAGCCCTGACTTCCCAGTGTCCTCACACATTCACGGTGCTCCTCACTTAAAAACTAAGTCACCTTTGATGGGAGATGCCATTATGTATATATGTTTCTCATACTGGTTAATAATAAAGCACTGTTGGCCAATAGGAAAGGAAGATAGGATGGACTAGGAGACAAGGAGGAAATAGGAAGTAGTAAGGAGGAGCCAAGATGGAGGGTCTGGAGAGAGCTGGACGCCAGCCACCTCCCCGGTAAGAGAAGGCCATGTGAAAATACATAGATCAGCAGAAATGGGTTAATAATTAAGACAGAGCTAGCCGATTAGAAACTAGCACCTGGCCAACAGTATAATATCAAATACAGAGTCTCTGTGTGTTATTTGGGGCTGGCTTGGCGGCGGGACAAGACCAGGCGGCGGGCGGAAAACCCCGTACACGTTACACACCTTTCCTCTAGAAATACAATTTTTTTTTTTTCTCTGCCTCACCTCTGCCTCACTGTTCCTTGAGTCCCTAGAGTCTGGCTTTCACGTCTGCTAATTTACCAAACTGTGTATGAAATCGACCATCAGCTGCTCCTCCTGTCCACACAGCAGCCATCTTTGGTGAGACTTGGCACATTACCCAAGCCTGCTGGCTCTCTTCCTCCTGTTGGAAGATGATGGCTTCCTCAATTTTGCCTGGTCCTGCTTGCTTCTGTTTCCTTGCTCTCTTCCACCTGTTTCCTTCTACATCTGCCTTTCGTACAATGAAACACTCACCCGGTTCCATCTTTATCTCCTCCAAATCCCTCTCCCTTAATGATACTGCATTTGCCTGGGTGGTTGGGGGCTGGGAGGGCTTGTTTTGGTTTTTGATCTTTTTTTTTGTTGTTGTTATATCTGCTGCAAAGATCTGCTAAAATGTACCTCTTTCCTAAAATATGCTAAATATGAATCCAGCTAAATCTATGAATCTGAGGTTTAGGTAAACATAAACAAATTTAAATCATCGTATTCCAACCAAAAGAACCTCCTACACATCTTATTCATCTTCAGATAACTTCATGACTTCTGAGTTTATGAAATCAGAATATTAAAGTCATCGTCACTACCCCTCAGCAGGGAACCTCGGCAGCTCAGATACTGAGGAGGAGGCACGGAGTCTGCGGAATGACCTACGCACACAGAACTTCATTGTTTACTTTCTTTTTCTC
Organism: Phodopus roborovskii; assembly: GCF_943737965.1. Lineage (NCBI taxonomy): Eukaryota > Metazoa > Chordata > Mammalia > Rodentia > Cricetidae > Phodopus > Phodopus roborovskii. The sequence goes on from NW_026125481.1 coordinate 153,352, forward strand.
ATCTGCTGCTCCTCTCTATTCTTTTCTTCTACCCTGTTGTTTTCCTCCTTCTTCCCTGTTGTTTTCCTTTTACCACCTTTATTTTTTTTCCTTACAGCTTTTAAACCCCAGCAAAATCTTTCAAGCAATATAAACATTACAATGTGGTTATATTCTTTTCTTTGAGTGAATGATTACAATGAATATGAGTAAAACACAGCATGATCCCCATTTCCTTTACATGATTAAATATTTATGTATTACAGTTAAAAAACAAATTATTCCAAACAAATTATTCCAATGGATCCACATACATTCACATCTAAGCAACTTGTTACAGAATAACAAAGTGTAAGCAAACAAGGTATTTTTTCTCAACCAGTTCTTTTATTGGCAAGCTGCATTTCGAGTTACAAAAAAAAAAAAAAAAAAGATCAATTATTTTATGATTTATCTCAAAAGGTAATCTTATTTTTAAAATTTTAGGATCAGAAATATAAACTTTCATGTTTAAAAAAATCAGTCATTTCTATTTTAAATCTTCAGAGTACACACCCACTCAACAACAATTTTTTGTTAGGAATCTGAGGACAAAAATCAGTACAAGAAATTAATCATTGCCTTTAGCAAGAGAGGTACTTCAGCCAGCATTAGTCAGGCTGCTATCATTCTGGTTCCCTGACCTCAATAAGTCCCTTGCTCAACAAGCAAAAGTGTACCTTCCTAAACTGTAAATTGTTCCCAAAGGGTTTCTACATCAAAGCCATTAACAAAAACATCTTAACCTAACTTTACTAGCAATGGACTCCTCTAAATTCTTTTTAAGGGTTGGTGGTTGGTTTATTGGTCTTGTGAAAGCATGGCCTGAACCTGTAGAATAAATTTAATTAGTCAATGAAATGGTTTTGGCCATGGCTTACTAGAACAGACATAAGAAACATTTTGGAGATGGCTAAGAAAAGAGTTGTTAAATGTTCCAAGAGTAATAATGGTATTGTTTTGCTGTGCAATGACAATTTCAGATGATATATGCTGAAATATTGCCTGACGTGTTATGAATCTAAGTATCTCTCAAATGCCCTATCAAGTAATGTGTGTAGACAGAAGTTTCTGTCCTGCCTGGTCCTACAGCCATTCAGTCCTAAATAAACACACACAAGCTTATATTAATTATAAAAGTTTGGCCTATCACTCAGGCTTATTACTAACAAACTCTTATAACATATTCTTACCTATGTTTAGCCACATGGCTTGGTACATTTCCCTCAGTGAGGCATTCTCATCCTGCTTCCTCTGTGTCTACTTGGCATCTGTATCTCTGCCTTTCCTCTTCGCAGAATTCTCCTAGTCTGGTCGTTCTGACTATACTTCCTGCCTGGCTACTTGGCAATCAGCATTTTTATTAAAACCACTCTGAATAACAAATCTTTACAGTGAACAAGAGCATCATCCCACATCATTACCCCCTTTCTTCTTTTCACAAGAACCCTGAATCTCATCTCCTTTGCTTAGCTTTTTTCTTGACCATCCATTATCCATTAACAACTTGTAACCAACATGCTAAACAAAGACAAACATCCATAATCCACTTGGGGGATGTGAACATAGTTTTCTAGGCTACTTCCTGCTGATTGGGGGGCAGTGGTAATCTTATGGGGACCCAAAGAAAATTTAGGATTATGGTCAAGTCCTGCCTGGAGTTTGGATCATCTTCAAGTCAGCAGCCTTGAAGCTGTTCTGGATACAGAACTCAGAAAAAAGAGGCGTTCTGAAATGTTGGATCATTTAGCCCATTTATTCCCTTTGGAAATTTTTCAGGAGTTCTTTCTAGATCAAACCTTATTTTTTCTTGAACAAGAATGAATCTATAGCCTCTCATTTCTTTTGGAAACAAAAGCAAAACCTCTTCTCCAAAGTAACATATTTTTTACTTCAATTTTGAAGTCGAGGCAGGCAGTTTTTTAAATGTATAGGTTGTGATTAATCCAGCAGCATCTATAGCCACAAGTCTTTTAGCAGCTGCTGCCTTCCTCAGGGTTCAAACAATCCAGAGACAACACAGTAACATGCAGTATCCAGACTCTCCGTATTTTCCATCATTTTATGGCTTTTATTTTTTGTTACTCCTCTTTTTTTTTATTTTTTGGTTTTTTGAAACATGGTTTTTCTGTGTACCTTTGGCTGTCCTGGGACTCACTCTGTACCCCAGGCTGGCCTTGAAACCACAGACATCTGTCTGCCTTTGCCTCCTTAGTGCTGGGATTAAAGACATGAGCTATCACACACAACTACTCTAGTTCTTTTTTAAGAACTTTCTCTATCCTTCTTTTTCTCTCCCAAGCCTATGTATATTTTTAAACACACTGTAAACCCTTTAGAGGTTTGTTTTTTCATCTGAATCAGTCTTTACTGTATATCTCTATCATTTTCTGACCACATGAGTCTTCAATCTGCTAGGCTAGGCCAGCATGGCTAGGATAAAGCAGCAGCTGGCTCTGCCACATTCCCTGGCTTCCTGAGAGTCTAGCTTCATGATGGAGGTACTGGTGGATCCATGGTTATTGCCACAACTCTGGAGAGTTTCTAGGTCCGTGTCACTATGAAGAAGCATGCTGCCAGTTGCTCATAAACATCATTTAAGTGTTTGGCAGCAGGGGCCTCTCTCTCTCTCTCTCTCTCTCTCTCTCTCTCAATAATTTATTTTTTACATTCCAAACCAAGTTGCCCCTCCCTCCTCTCCCTCCACTCCCTCCACTCTCCCCCTTCCCCCTTCTGCTCTACTGAGAGGGTAAGGCCTCCCATAGGAAGTCTTCTAAGTCTGTCCCATCATCTCATTGAGGCAGGACCAAGGCACCTCTCCACCACCCCCATGCCCCTGTGTCTAGGCTGGGCAAGAAATCTCTCCATATAGAACAGGCTCCACTAAGTCAATTTGTGCATTAGTTTTAGGACTTGAACCCACTTCCAGTGGCCTCATATGTTGCCCCAATCACACCATTGTCACCTATATTAAGGGGAGTCTAGTTTGGTCTTATGCAGGTTCCCCATTTGTCAGACCTGAGTCAGTGATCTCTCACTAGCTCAGGTCAGCTGATTCTGTGGGTTTGCCCATCATGGTCTTGGCTCCTTTGTTCATGTTTGCTCCTCCCTCACTTCTATTGTACTCCAGGAGCTCTGCCCATTGGTTAGTTGGATTTCTGCATCTGCTTCCATGTGTTTCTGGAAGAGGGTTCAAGCTTCTCTGGGATTATAGATTGTAGGCTGGGTAACTTTTGCTTCCTGTCTGGTATCCACTTACGAGTGAGTACATTCTATATTTGTCTTTCTGGTTTGGGGTTACCCTCACTTAGGATGTTTTTTTCTAGTTCTGTTCATTTGCCTGTAAATCTGAGGATGTCATTGTTTCTTATGGTTGAGTAGTACTCTACTGTGTAAATATAACACATTTCCTTTATCCATTCTTCAGTTGAGGGGCATCTAGGCTGTTTCCAAGATCTGGCTATTATAATAATGCTGCTGTGAACATAGCTGAGCAAATGCCCTTGTGGTGTGAATGTAGCAGCAGGGCCTCTAAAAGAGCCCTGCGGTTTTTGCCAGTAATGTTCGATCAGGAAGCCTCTCCTAACGGGGGCCACGCCTCTGCTTGCCTCTAGTAAACAGCCTACTCGGAGAAAATGCTGCTACCAGGAAGCTGTGCTCTGTCCTGTTCTTCTGTGTTCAGAATCCCCTTTTCAAGCTTTTGTCAGGTTTTATGTCGAAATTCTTGGCAAATGTTTGGGTGCGGCAGGTAGACCAAAATTTCTGTCCCACTTAGTCATGCAACTGTTTAGTCCCAAATAAACACGCAGAGGCTTTTTATTAATTATAAACCGTTTGGCCTGTTGCTCAGGTTTATTACTAACAAACTCTTACAAACTTAATTTAACCCATAATCCTTATCTACGTTTAGCCACATGGCTCGGTACATTTCCTCAGTGAGGCATCCTGCTTCCTCTGGGTCTGGCTGGCAACTGCGTTCTCCGCCTTTCCTCTTCCCAGAATTCTTCTAGTCTGGTCACCCCACCTGTACTTCCAACCTAGCTATTGGCCAATCAGCTTTTAATTAAACCAATACAAGTGACAAATCTTTACAGTTACGAGAGCATTATCCCACATCACTTTGCATATATATACATATAGACACATATGTCAAATCATCTAAATGCCAACTACCATTAATATAGACAGTAATCATTTGAGTAACAATGACACCATCCAGTCAACTTCTGTTTCAAAATATTCATGATAAAGAGTTGAAAGGGCCTCAAAAAGTGTTAAGCAGCATACAGGCTTCGATGGGACATGTGGGTCTCCTCAGTGTCCATCTACAGGGCAGAGGCTGTCCCTCATGTGGCAGGCACCAAGGTGAGACACCAAGAATCACGGGGGTGCCAAAAGGTTGGCTATCGTCTTCTAAAACTTCCTGTTGATGAAGGCCGCCCAGCCCAGGATTAGCCACGCTTTAGAGGCCCCTCATCAGCCTCTTAGTACCCAGAGCTCCCCCACACACTAGCCATGAGGACCGAGATCCTGAATGGCTGCTGGTAAGTACAGGTATTGGAGACATGAAATTGCTGTAGGAAGGGCACAAACTGCCTGAGAAAATGTGAGTAATCACTGAGGATCAAAGTGACAGTAGGTAACAATGTCACCCTGTCTGTCTGAAGGTGCTTGGAAAGATCTTAAATGTCCTAACACCACACACACAAAACAGGCAACTATGAAAGGTAATAGAGGGTGTTGTTAACCTGGTCATGGTAGCCATTGCCCAGCATTTCCATATCAAGTCAAGACAGTGTAACATAAATATACATGATTTATTTGTCAGTTATACATCAATAAGTCCAGTAACAGGGGGAAAAGACAGAGAGAAATGGTGTAGAGGGACCACACGGCACACAGTTCTATCATCAATTAAGGCTTTAGGAATCTCAGAATGGACAGAGAAGCTGGTGTGCTTCCACATATGCACAAAGGGGATCCTGTATAGTGTCTGGTATATGGGAAATTCTCATTATATAAGAAAGTAAAGGATCAATAAGTAAGTATATTGGTGGAGCAGTATTATCATAGGTATACCTATGCCTAAATAGGTATGCCTAAAACTTGGCAGGTATCTATGTAATGGCAGATAAAAATGCAATCACATGTCCATGGAGAATGGTTTTTCATAAGTATATTTTCTTCATCTGACAAACTGACTTCTGTTTCACACTGCAAAGGGTGTCATTCCAGCCCCAACTTAGAACGTGGATGACTTACTATAACACATTGTTCCTTGTCGTTGTTGGGCTCACCTGGGTGCCAGAACCTGAAAGGGAGGGAAAAGGTCATCAGGGTGTTTTCTACAGCAATGCTGGGAAAGAGAAGGCACAGTAAGCAAGTCTGAGGATGAGGCTGGAATTTTGTGGAAATCAGATTCAAGTGTGTGCAAAGCAGCCATTCTCCACTCCACCACATATCTGACATTTCCCTGGAAAACACAGCCCACCACATTCAAAGTTCTCTTAGCTTGTCACTTAACTGTTCTCCCAGGACACATCCCAGAGGCTACTTCATCCCTAGGTCTCGGTACCTGGGGCTATCATTTCATAGGTGCTATATTTACAAGCTGAAAAGGCCTCTCCCTTCTCATGTTTTAATAAAGTTTTTTTTTTCATTTTTACAACAGTATTACTTTAGAAACTGGAGAACTAGTTAAAATGTGTAGACGATCTATAATTTCTGTCATCTAGGACAAGTAACCTCCTAGATTCCTACTTTTCTTCTCTGAAAACTGAGAACAACAATACCATCACTACCTACTGGTCACAACAGAAGTCAGGATACAATATGGGAAAATACTAAGATATTAGAGTTTTAAAATAATTACATAAACACAAAACACAATATCAGTTATTATCTTGACATTAATTTTTGTTATAAAGATACAAATGAATCTCTATGTCTGCTTCCTTCAGTTGCTGGCTGGAGGTTCTGTGCTTGACAATTAAGACAGTCATCAATCTGAAGTTACAGGGGAAGGCCAGTTCAGGTACCCTCTACACTATTGCTTGGGGTTATTAGCTGGGGTCATCCTTGTGGATTCCCTGGAAATTTCCCTAGTGCCAGGCTTCTCGATAGACCCACAATGGCTCCCTCAATCAGGACATCTCTTTCCTTGCTCTCCCTCTCTGTCCTTCCCCTATCTCCTCAACACATTTCCTCATGGTTTTCTCCCCCTCCCTCTCCTTCTCCCATTTCCCCTCCCTTCTCCCCCAGCTCATATTCCCAGTTTCTCAAGAGATATAGTCTATTTCCCCTTCCTGGGGGGAGGGGATCCATATATGTCTCTCTTAGGTTTTCCTTGTTACCTAGCTTCTCTGGGGTCATATACTATAGGCTGGTTATCCTTTGCTTTTATGTCTAATATCCACTTATGAATGAGTACATACTGTGTGTGTCTTTCTGGGTCTGGGTTACCTCACTCAGGATGGTTTTTTTTCTAGTTCCATCAATTTGCCTGAAAATCTGGTCAGAGCTCCCAGAGTCTAGTTAAAGAGAGGAAGGAGTGATAATATGAGCAAAGGAGTCAAGACCATGATGGAGATACCCACAGAAAAGCTGGAGTGAGCTAGTAGGAGCCTCACTGACTCTGGACTGGAACCTGCATAGGACCAAACTAGGCCCTCTGAATGGGTGACAGTTCTGCTGCCTGGGCAGTCTGTGTGGCCACTGCCCAGAGGAAGCAGGAGGTATCTCTAATGCTTGAACTGGCGTTTTTAGGCACATTCTCTTTGGAGGGGTACCCTACTCAGCCTAGATATAGAGGGTAGGGCTTGGTCCTGCCTCAAACGATGTGCCAGACTTTGTTGACTGGAAGCCTTAACTCTCTCTGAGGAATGAGTGAGGGTATAGGAGGAGAAGAGGGAGTGGGAAACTGAGAGTGGTAAAATGAGAAAAGACTTTAAAAAATAAATAAAAAGAAAGAAGAAGAAAAGATATGAGTGAAACCTGGAGATATGGCTCACACATTAAGAGTGCTGCTGCTTTTCCAGAAAACATGAGAGATACCTTCACCCATATTGGCGTGGTCATACCACCTGTAACCCCAGCTCCAGGTGACCCAACAACCCCTTTTATGGGCTCCATGGGCACCACCATACACATGGCACACACCAGAGGTACACATGCACACACAAACAAAAGTAAAAATGGATCCTAGTTTCTAAAATAGAGATGAGTGCCTGAAAGTGTAACAAAACACACCTAGGTATAAGCACCTAGATTGTGTACCCTGGGTCCTTATCATTCTACACTCTTCACACTCATCTCTACCTGGAGCATCAGTAACCCGTGTCTCACAGGACTCCTGTGTTGAGTACATGGGGGCTAAAAGTAACTCCATCCCCAGCAGCCACACCAGGACTGAGCTGCTTTAGTTTCACAACCAACAGCTGCAACACCCTAAAGTCTCCTCATGCCACAGCACACAGGCCTCTCTAGGTAACTCTAGACTCACGTGGCACTTTCATTGTATGGTGTCTGATCAACCCATCGCCACTGCCGATGACCTGGATCCGAAAGCCCGATAAAATAAGCATCATGAACATTCAGGATCTTGGTGATGGAATCCTAAGAGGAAGGAAAGATGAAGCATTCAGCCTGGATGGAGGGCTGCTGTTTCTGTTATAGAAGTTTTATATGCTCTTTTAAAAATTATTATAACAACATAAAATTATAGGTTCGGTGTGATGCACATATGCAAATATATAATAATCAAACAGTTCATCTCTCCGACCCTTAAACAGTTTTCAAATTTTAGATTCATACACAATAATTGTACATTTTAGAGGTACTCTGTGATACTTTTTCTGGTCACACAGAGATGAGAAGACAAAGAAAGGATCAAGGACTAGAGGGGCCACTCCCACCCCCCAGGAGGGCCATCGTCCCCATCTGACCAGGACACAAAGTCATCACCCATAGGCCTGATTTCCATGTCACTGGAAACAGTCTCTGCCCTGATCATAATAATTCTCATCTCAGACTCACTCCCCTCTTTTCTTCCCCCAAGACCGTTCTTGAAAGTTGTACATGACAGAATTTTGCAGATGAATCACTCTCCACTTCGGATATTTCCTTTCTGATGGCTGGCTGTGACTGCTGATTCCATCCCATTTCCCTAGTCAGCTCTGCGCCCTCCTCTGTTAGGCAGTTGCTACTACAGGAAGCATTAGAGGGCTGGGATGGCACACTGGTCTTTCAGGCAGAAACATTCCATCCTTCCCTCCACCCTCAGGCCTGGCATGTCTGTTGCCATGGTTCCTTGTGGGCTGTTTAGCTCCACTGAAGCAGGAGCAAGGTGTAGAATGCCAAGGCTGAAGCTACCTTTCCGGCTGATTGATGGAAAGCCTTCTGCCACATCACCAACTCCCATGTCCGCATAAACTCCCTCTCAGTAAAATGAGGCAGACACCAGGCAGAACACAGGAAACCACTCCCTCCCACAATGCACCTGCTCTTCCTTGCTGTGGACCACCATCAGATGAGCGCCCATGCTGGAGCACTTCTCCGCACTCTCGCTCAGTTTGCCCAGGGAGTGGGAATGAAGTAGCAGTGGGAACTAAACGGCTTCCAGTCCTTTGGGCAACAGCTCCAGACTTTGTCTATCCGGGAGGAAGGAGATGTGAGTCAATGTCATTAAGTCATTTAAAAAGTTGTTGTGTGCAGAGACCACATGGGAGTTGGGACTCCCACTTCTCCAGATGTAACAAGGAGCCTCTCCCCGTCAGGTGCCAAGCAACCCCAGTTTACATCCATCTGCACTAATGGCAAGACCCCTTTGTCCTACTGGGGTGATGTCCGGAACACAGTGTAAAAAGGGCACTCAGACACTAAAGACATAATGTTAAATAGCCTGGGTCTCCAAAGAATTGAACTCATCACACCAAGAACCAGAAAGTTTGCTACATAAAAAGAATACATACATACATACATACATACATACATACATACATACATGTCATTAGCCAAGGCAGTAAAATTTCAGAATTAGCAGACAGATATTTTTCATTAGTGGTGATAAATGTGTGTTAAATATATTACAATAAACAATTTTATATCTGAAAATCATATCTCTAAGTTTTCCAGGGTATTGCATTGAATCCTAAAAGCAACAGAGATATCCGTGAACCCTCAAGGGGGAAAAACTGAAATGAAATAGAAAAATAAAGTCTCCTATAAAAATCCTAAGATGCCACAGATGAATGCAATCCCTACCAAAAAACAATTCCAAGATTTTTCATAAGATAAATAGGCAAACAATCTCAAAAGTCAGATAGCAGCATGAAAGACCCTGGATAGTCAAAGCAACCCTGAAGGAAAAAGAATAAAGTTGGAGGTATCACCATGCCTGACCCCAGGCTACACTATAGGGTACAGTACCAGCAACAAAAGGAGACACATTGATCGGGAAACACAAAGAGAACCACAGACACAAACCCACCGGCTACGGCCACCTGACTTTTCACCAAACATAAACAGTGGAGGAAGATAGGCTCTTCAACAAATTGTTCTGGGAAAACTAGTTACCAACATGCAGAAGAATGAAGCTAGATCCACAGCCATTCTGAATATAAAATGACTCTACAATGAGTCTAAATGGGTTAAACATCTTGCTGTGAGGCCTGGAATCCTGAAATTGTTAGAGGGGGAAAAAACCATGAGAAACATTTCAAGATGTAGTCACAGGCAAAGATTCCATGAATAGGACTGCAGGCTTCTTTACAGCAAAGGATACGGCTGAGTGAAGAGAGATGGAGAGATGTGCTCAGAAGGGCTGGAAACCCTAGACAAGCTCAAACAGTCTTCTGCAAAAGATCTCTTGTCACAGACAGTAAAGATACTGCCTATTTAGGGCCAGATGGTATATTCCAAAGACATCTCACTTATAGATGTCAAAGACACTTTGCTTACTAGAGGCAAAGTAAGGGATAGCCTTAAGCACTCCCTTCTCGTTTCTAAATCTAAGCAATACACCTTCATACATCCACCTTCCAGCTTAGTTTACAAGAAAAACAAATTCTGTATTCAAATTTTGAAAAAAAAATTACACTTTTAGACACTGTAACTAAAAAAGCAACAGCATCATATATATATATGTGTGTGTGTGTGTGTGTGTGTGTGTGTGTGTGTGTATATACATATATATATATATATATATATATATATATATAGAGAGAGAGAGAGAGAGAGAGAATCTTGAGGGACTACAGAGAAGGCCCAGTGGTTAAGGGTGTGCACAGCTCTCACAGAGGACTGGAGTTAGTTCCCAGCGCCCACACCTGTGGCTGACAACTACATACAACTCCAGCTCCAGGAATCTGGCGCCCTCTTCTGCCTTCTTCAGGCATTGTACTCACATGCACAAATCCACACACAAGCACATGCATGTATAGGTATTTTTAATTAAACAATAAAACCTTAACCACACCCCTTGAGCATAACACCCTAGAGATGCTCACATTCACACCATCAGGTTGCTTTATTCTCTCTGGAGCTCCTTTCTGTTTCTAATAAACTTCACTCAGCCCAGCATTGGCTCTCCAGTCCCTGAAACTCCTTCATTGTCAATAGGTTGTCCATACATCCCAATTATGCCTCATTGGAGACCTCTAGAACAGACTCCCTGAGCATCTGATCTGAACATGTTACCATAGCTCCCATTACTGGGGGATGGATCTACCAGAATTATGCTGGAAATGCAGATTCCAGGCATTACCTTTCAAGAATGAATGCTGCTTTGTACATTCCAATCCAGTATAATTCAGTTCTTTTCTGATTGGCTTTTTCTTCAAGAAGCTGAGAATATTTTTTAAACAAAGCTGTAAAACAGAATAAAAACACTTCATTTTCCTGAAAGTACTAAGACTCAATTCTTTACTTTTATTGTCTTGATATTCTTTGTAGAAGCAAAACCTATAAATGTTAACTACCTGAGTAGTTAGAGCCTGTCTGGGAAAGATTTCCCATCACTACAGTGTGGTGGCTGTGGTCCTAGCACTTGGAAGTTACAATGATGAAGATCAGAAGTTTCAGGTCATCCCTAACTTATACAAGTTAGTGTAGTTGGTTGGTTGGTTGGATTTGGTTTAGTTACTTGGTTATCTACTTAGTTTATGTCTATCCTTGGCTACACAATACCTTACCACAAAAAAGGCAATTTGCCATCAACCCACAGCCAATATAACCCCGTTATGACACAGATATCTCCAGGAAAAGGACAGGACAGATCATTGACCCTGGATAGTCTCTCAACATTTAAAAACTAAATTACTAAAGACTACATCTTAGGAGACAAGTTCTATTAAGTATGTGGGTATCCCAGGAAAGGTGAGGGAGAAATGAGCTAATTCCAGGTTACCTGAGCATGAAGTCATAAAGGAGTCTGACACTGATCTAAAGGACCTTGTTTCCACCCTCTTCTTTCCTGTCCCTCCCTCCCACCCCCAGCTAGCCCTGACTCCCAGTGTCCCTACACATTCACGGTGCTCCTCACTTAAAACTAACTCACCTTTCCTCTAGAAATACAATTTTTTTTTTTTCTTCTGCCTCATGTCCCACTTGTTCCTTGAGTCACTAGAGTCTGGCTTTCACATCTGCTAATTTACCAAACTGTTCCTGAAATAGATATCAATGCCGCTCTTTGACACCTTCCTGTGGGACTTCTCACTCTGACTTCTCTTCCTCCTTAACTGTGAGGAGACCGTGGCTCCCTCCAGCTTTTGCCTGGCCCTGTTGATGCTATTTCCTGAGCTCCTTCCTGCATGTTTCCTTCTCCACCCACCTCTCTTACAATGAAATATTGCACCCAGTTCCATCTATAACCCCCTTTTTCTCCAAATTCCTCTTGCTTAGTGATATTGTATTTCCCTGGGTTGTTGGGGTGGGGGTGGGAACTAAGCATTGTTGTTTTGTTTTTGTAGTCTTGTTGTTGTTGTTGTTGTTATCTGTTGCCTATGTAAGCTTAGGTCTTCTAAAATGCACACCTCTTTCCTAAAACATGTTAATGTCATTCGAATAGAATCTGTGCATCTGAGATTCAGGTGAACATAAACAAAACTTCGATCATCGTATTCCACCCAAACCTGTTCCCTTACCTTCTTGTCTTAATAATAACTTCATGACTTCTGACTTCATGAAGTCAGAATATTAAAACCAGGCCTCACTCCTATGTGTTTCCCTAATCCTCAGCCATAAATATTAATCAAAACTTCACCTCCTTTCCATCAAGTTTCTCTCCCCTCCTGTAATCATCAGCACTTGGATCAAACCCCAAGTACTGATCAAATAGGTTCTGAATCAGCTTCCTAATTTTCACCTGTTTTCCTTCCCAAACCTCTGTGGAGTGACACACTTCTCTAAGTCACTTTTAATTTAGTATGTTTTGCTTCTGATTCTTCATTGAATCCTCACGATTGTGGCACATTGAAAAACCAGACACACTTTTTAACCTTCCTGATATGAATATCCCTACTCAAGAAACAAGGTCTACTTCTACACATTACCTCATCTGAGCTGCCTTTAAGACTTTCTTTGGCCACTAAAATACACAAAAGCAAATGTATGTTTGCTCCATGTTGAGCTTGGCTTCCTGCCACATCTTGCCTGGAAGTTTGCAATTGGCATGGGAAGTTGAGCTGAGAAGGAGAGTAAGTTCACCTAGGACGGAGGGAATCTTCCAAGAGAACCCAGTCTCAAGTAAAGCTCCAGAAGATTAAATAAAAAGCTCAACTAACCTACTAAGTCTACTAAATAAAATAACATTTAGAGGGACACCCATGTAATATGGGATGTACTAACTTTATGATATAGAGTCTAGTTTTGTATGTCCTCTACAATTTCACATAGCAATATACATTAAAGTAATGCATCACTATATTAGCCCATATTTTTCATGATCCCTCATGTCTACAACACTGAAGTCACACACAGGTCTAGATGTCATCTGCTCCAAGCTTTTCTGAGCTCCCTGTGTTTACTTCTTCCTTCCCATCTGCATAGCATTTCCCATGCAATTTCTTAACACTCAACTCACTTGACTGTTGTCTAAATTTCTCGACACTGGGGATGGTAGCACTTTCTGGACTCTCTGATATGCTGCCTAATATATAGGAAATGAATATCATTAATTATTGAATGAATGAATATAATACCTACAAAAAATATAATTTCTGCTTTTTAATTTTTCATAAATTGATAGCCATTTAGAGAGAAATCCACTATTTTCTGAACTAGCTTCTCAGGTCTCATACAATCTGAAACAAAAAAGTAAATGGTTAGAAGGAAATTCACTTGAGCTCTGTCCCTCGGAATATCTCTGGCCATATCTTCTCATCACCCTGCTCAGTCCAAATATAAGTATCTACACATCCAATGGGGCTGGCTTCTAGACGCTGATGAGGAAACACAGACCCGTCCTCAGTACTGGAGTCTAACACACAAGCCCAGGGGTTTCACTCTGTCACACCAACAAACACACCTGTTTCTCCAGGGAGAAGGAATGACTTTACAGAAGAGTTGTTCTGAGACAGAGCAAAATTCCCAGCGTCATCTGGGGCCTCCCCAGGGGAAAGCATCTGTCTAATGGGTCCCTTTCCTCCCCTTAGTTTACTTGTCCCACGGGCATACTTACTGATCACAGCAGTGGAGAATAAGATTGTCAACAGCAGGAAATATATTGTGGATGAGGTGAGGAGGACCCTGAAGAATCCATGACAGCTTTCATGAGATGTGGTCTTCTTTTGAGGATCTGAAAAATGAAACAAATTCATGTCTTCAGTTCTGTTCCTTTTTCCTCATCTTCCCTCCCTCTCCTCTCTTTTGTGCATGATAAACACTAATAACATGATGTTTGAAATAATAGGAAAATGCAAATAGGAAAAAAATCATGTTAATTATAAAGCATTACAGTAAGTGTAAAATCACCCATTCCTGACATTGAGAATGATTGTTGTCAGTATTCTGGTATGTATCGTTCCAACAAGTTTAATTTTATTTTCCACAACTGATTTCCACATCATAAATATTGATTCCTGACTATCATTTTTTGACATGATTTTTTCCTTTATGATTTTTTTTTATTTTTGATACAGAGTCTTGCTACAGACCTTGAATTCATTGTGTAATCCAAGGTGACCTCAAACCCACAACAATCCCTCCCATCTTGTCTCAGCCTCCTGAATTTAGTGATTACAAACATGTGCCTGAACATCTGGATGAACATTTTTTATACCATCATGTCTTCTTTATCATTTTTATAATGATTGCATAGTACTCCATTATGGACTTTTAAAGTCTTCCAGCTTGCTTCTAACTCCAAAGTATTCACAGTCAATAAGTTACATTTTATGATAAAGTCACCACTTCTGAAAGAGTTACAATACTTTCCAACCTCTTGTGAGGTCCAAGGTTCTGTCCTCATCACTGGAGGGAGATGAGTGAAAAAGGCTACTCAACACTTAGATGCCAAACAGGCTACAACATGTTACAAAATAGAGAAGGGGAAATCACTAAACCATAATTTAATTTTTGAAGCAATTTGTTATACATATTTATGTGTTTCTACACATAAGATACAATAACATTGATGGTGTGATTTTCTCAAGATGGTAAAAGTAAAGACAACACCTCTCTTTTCCATTGTACAGTCCCACAACCTTTCACATCTGTCTAAAGGCAGAACACTTGGTTAAGACTCCAGTGACCCAGAAACACAGCCAGCAACTAAGATTATCTGTCTTCGTCCTTCATCACTAGCTAGGAGCATCAGAAAATGCTTTCTTACCTGGAGGGAGGGTCTGCTTTGATGTCTGAGGAATCAAATTTGTTTTTGAGGTTCGTGTTAATATAAATGTTTTTCTGAATACATGTTGAGAAGAAATCTTCCCCTGCTCTCCAGAAGATGTGTGCCATCCCTTCTTTAAAACAGGTCCTGAACAAAAGTGGGAGCAAATTATCCTGATACAGCTAAGGATGAGGGGCAGTAACAGCTTCCCTGAGCATGTAGCTTGAGGTCCAATCCCCTGCCCTACAAAGGGAGAACACAGACAGAGAATACACGCAGGACAATTATACAATCATAGCAATACCAAGAACTCAGACGGGGGAGAGAAGAAAACAGGAAGGAATGGAAAAGAGGAACCAGGCCATTAGAGAAGTCAAACTCCTCACAGAGTTGAGATTCTGACACGTGGTCTAAGACAACCTCTACAATGAAGCCTCCTTTTCCCATCTTGTGCTGTGATTTCTACTCCTGAGCCCTAAAGAGCTGCCACTTAGCCTCCCCTGAAGTGTTAACTTGGAAGAAGTGAGGGCATAAACGAAAAAAATGCAGCATAAACAGCAAAAGAAACAATTAGCAGGGTGAAGAGACAGCCTACAGAATTGGGGGGGGGGAATCTTTTTCAACAGGGCTCATGAACTGATCAGAGAGTTCTCAAAGGAAGAAATATAGATGGCCAATGATACCTTAAAATGTGTTCAAAATATTTACCCATAAGGGAAATAAAAATTTAAATATTTTTGAGACTCCAACTTGTACCAGTCAAAATGAAGGGGAGACATACGAATCCCTGGAAGAATCTTCGGCATATACCCCCAAAGGGATGCTCAATCATACCGCGAGGACACTTGCTCAACTATGTTTATAGCAGCATTATTTTATAAAAGCTAGAACCTGGAAACAACCTAGAGACAGGGTTTCTCCCATGATAGGATCTGGTATGACTTGGGCTTGTGTGCTGTGTAATAACCACTGTGAGTCCATATATTCATCACTTTAGATTTAAAAACTCCTGTTCCTTCTTCCACAGTGTTCCCCAGAGCTCTGTAGGGAAAGGAGTTGTGGTATGGATGCCCCATTTAGGGGTGAACATTCTGCTTAATGTCTGGACCTTCGCCAGTTGTGGCTCTCTGTGTTAATCATCATCTGTAGCAAACTGAAGCTTCTCAGGAGAGGTATTGAGAGATGCATTGATCTTAGGGCTTAATGATGAGTTTTAAGAGTCAGTATACTATGTCCCTCTAGCTAAATAACAGAATAAATTTCTCCCCTGTGGCCTGTGATATGTTTAGCCTTGTGTTCTTAGCCTAATACCGGTGCCAGGGATGTGTTCATCTTATTAGCGCAGAAACTTAAATCTAATGAGAACATCATTGTTGCTCCCATGATGTACCAGCCACTATTGCACGCGTGACACTGCCTTTCCAGGTTAATCATAACTGTAGCTCCCAGGATTCATAGCCAGGGAGTATGCGGAAAATGAGCTCAGAGTGTATTGTATAGGTATATGAAAATGTCCTATGTAATTATACCACATGCAACGAATAATACAAGAGACTTTTTTAAAAATAATACAGTAAATTAAACTAAAAAAGAGCATTCTGAAGAGTAATCAAGAATGATAGCAATAGCCTATACTGTTTGGAAGTCTATGAGACCTACAAGTACAAAACAAGTAATAAATTCCTGGCTCTGGGTTTTATTTCATAGCCTCCGTTTGGTAGGGACATTGTTGCCATATTACAGGATAACTCCATTTTAACGTGTGTGTGTGTGTGTGTGTGTGTGTGTGTGTGTGTGTGTGTGTTTTAGAAATCCTATATGGCAATATGTTTTCATATGACTTTTTCAAAAGGTCTTTAATATTATTTATCCATCCTAAATTACTCTATCCTCCTCTCCCTTAACCAATATAACTCTTCCTGTTTCATTATTCTCCTTTAACTCTTTATATCACTGCAGTCTATTGCTCATCCTTTAGAGGCTCTTCCTCATTCCTTGGGAATTTCTGACTCCCACGTGTAACAAATAAAACATATCTAAGATTCAAGCTAACACTCCACAACTGAAGAAAATGCACATTTGTCTTTCTGGGTCTGGATTACCTCATTCATAATGACCGTTTCCAGTTCCATTCATTCACCCGCAAATTTCATCTTTCTTAACAGTTGAATAATATTCCATTGTGTAAATATACATTTTCATTATTCATATTCCAGGCCATTGTGAACACAGAGGATCAAGTGTCTCTAGATTGGGAGGAGTCCTTTTGGGTAAATGCCCAAGAGTGGCATAGCTTGATCATGTGCTAGATATTATTTTTAGCTTTCTGAAGAACAACGATATTTACAGCCATTTCTCCAGTTTCCACTCCCACTGGCAATGGATTAGTGTTCCCCTTTTCCCACATCAAACCCAGCATGTGTTGCTGCCTTGTTTCCTTGGTTTTGTTTTCTTTTGCATTAGTCATTCTGACTGCAATGACATAAAAATCTCAAAAGAACCTTTTAATTGCTTGGCTAAGGATGTTTTAAAGTTGTTTTCTTAACTTTTTTTTTTTTTTTGAATTGTTCATTCCTTTCTCTTTGGGAGGAGTGCTTTCCTTTTTTCTCTTTGTGTATTCTAGATATTAACCTCTGTCAGATATATAGCTGGTAGAGGATTTTTTCTCATGCCATGGACTGCCTTTGTTGTTCAGATGTCTTTAGTTTCACGAGGTCTCCATGTATTAATTTAATTAATTGATGGTCATAATGCTTGTACTATTGGAGTTCTGTTCTGAATGTCATTTCCTGTGCCATTGAAGTCAAGTATGCCCCCACTTTCTGCCCTATCAGACTCAGAACCCCAGGTCTTATGTTAAGATCCTTGATCCATTTGGGGTTGAGTTTGTGCAAGATCAGTACTAAAAGTCTGGTTTGTTCTTCTGCATACAGCTATCCAGTTTGACCAGCACCATGTGTTAAAGATGATATCTTTTCTCAAACCTGTGTTGCTGGTGTGTTTGTCAAAACCAAGGTGGAGTTAATTTAGCCTGTGTTTATGCCACTATATTGCCTCTATCATTATATCTCTGTGGTATAACTGACATCTTGGGTGATGTTCCCCTGCAGGTCTTTTTGTTTGTTTTGTTTTGTTTTTGTCGTTGTTATTTAAGATTGTTTTTGTTATCCTGGGTCTTCTGTATTTATAGAAGAAAGTTAATATAGCACAAGTTCTAAATAGGTCTTAATAATAAGCCTGGAGTCATATATTAAGGGCTGAAAGCTGAAAGGTCAGGAAAGCAGGGCTGCTAGCCACTAGAGCTCTGTGAAATCCTCAGACTGAAGAGGGGCCGAGTTCTTGTCTTCTCCCCTCTCCACCCAGCCATCTCACTTCCTGTTTGTCTGTACAGACCTCCAGACCTCTATGGTTAACTCTGATCTTCAGGCAAGCTTTATTTGTCAGAATATAAACAAGATTTCACCACATTTCCCCATTTTGTCTAAAAATAAAAAAGGTTATAACTAATATAAGAAAAACTATATACAGTAAGTACAATAACTATGGATAATATATACAGGCAATAAATACATCAACATTCTAGTCCATTAACAATTGACAAACTGAGAGAAAATACTCTGTATCTGTCCTATCATGTGTGAGCCCAAACCACCTAATTTACTTTCTATCCTAACTTGCATTACCAAAACTCTTTTTATGTCTCTAAACCTTAAACATGATACATTTCTCCAGTGAATTTCTTTTCTGAATCTGATAACAAAGAAAACTAAAACTAGAAAGTCTTCAACTCCATCAGAGACCAGAGAAGGAAATGATATTGTTGCCTGAGAAGCAACATGCAAGAAAGTGACTTCCAAAAAAAAGTGAGAAATGACAGACAGAAAACAGCTGCCTGCCTGTACAGTCCCCCACGTTCCCTCTGCACATGGAGGCATCCACCCTTGGCCTACAGGCCTAGCATATCTCAAAGACTTTTCGGTGAAGCAGAAAACTTGAAACTGTCCCACCTGTATTGTCCGTTATTTTCTCTCTGTTTCCTACAGCTTGCCTTACAGACTCTTCCATGAAGCAGGAACCCTGGACAGTCCCATCTTGTTTTGGCAAGTTCAGCAGTCACTTTTCTGTGTGCCATGCTTGTTCAGATTATATAACATATTATCACGCAGTCCAGGCAAAAGCAGCTTCTTGCCCAAATGGCTAGTCTTGCCACATTGCAGCAAACTCCATAAGGAGGTTCTTCCATGTCCATCATCTTCTTGAAGCAATTGATGCTGCCAGGAATAGACGTGATTCACTGTTGAGAAAAGTCTAAGTTCTCAAAACATTTTAAATGCCATATTCTGTAGGTCTTTGAAGTGTCTGAAGATTACCTATCCATCCGAAATATATCTCTGCATATCTAGAAAATCTAACACTATAAGCTTGACTATTATAGATGACTATTAATTTGTATTTTAACTATACAGTTTTAAATGAGCTCTATAAACATAAAACCTTAAACAAGAGTAGAAATATATAGTATGACAGTCATGTAGACAAAAGAAAAGGTTTTCCTTCTGTATAGAACTTAGTCTGTGGTCTGTGGTCTGGCCAAGCACACTCTGGTACAGA